>NC_133327.1:132297015-132597015 GCF_042186555.1 Aquarana catesbeiana
GGTGCCCTGGCTTCCAAGACTAACGTAAGGTTCCAGGGCGGACACTTGCTCATCTGCACTGGGGACAGTCTCTCTAGCTGACAAGAACCTTTTTAATCAGGGGGTCCAGAGCCAACTTCCTGTCCAAAAAACAGGACAAGACTGCGACCTGAACACTAAGCGTCTTGGTCGCCAGCCCCTGATCCGCACCATCCTGAATAAAGTCAGGATGATAGAGGGATCTCTTGTTGGGAGGTTTCCTTCGCCTGGTACCAACACGAGAAGACTCCCCCAGGCTTTTGTGTAAATACGCCTGGTAACCGGCCTTCCTACTTAAAAGAAGAATGTTGATTTACTCTCTCAGCACACACCCCTTTTTCGCAGGCTCTCCCTTTCAAGAGCCAAGCCGTCAGCCTGAAGAAGCCGGGATCTGGGTGGCAGTCCTGCCGATCCGGAAGACGCTGAGGGGGAGCTTTGGACCGATTTCCCCATTGAAGGGAACCAGGTCTTTTTGGGCCACCATGGGGCAATCTGAATCAGTCTGCCCTGTGAGAAACTTAGCTCTGATCCTGGGGATATGGCAGAAGCTAAGGGGGGGGGGGGAGGCATATGCCAAGCGGAAGTCCCAAACCTTGGACAGCGCGTCTACCCCCTTTCTCGGGAGAGTGAGAAGAATCTCTTCACTCTTCTGTTCCTTCTGCTCTGGCAAAGAGATCGATCTCTGGGTTGCCGAAGTGCCGGCATACAAGGAGAAGCACTTCGGGGGGTTCAATATCCACTCCCCCTGTAGAATCGGCTGCCAACTGAGGTAGTCCGCTTCAACGTTGTATGCCCCCTTTATATATACTGCTGAAATAGAGGGGATCCGCTGCTCTGCCTACACTAGGACTTCCAGAGCCAGGGTCAAAAGAGCGTGAGATCTGGTGCCTCCTTGATGATTCAGGATGCTACTGCGGTTGCGTTGTCGGAAAGGATCTGGACCTCCCGACCCCTGATTCTTTCCTCAAAGGCTTTTAAGGCCTCTCTGACTGCTAAGAGTTCTCAGAAGTTGGAGGAAGCGCTCCTCTGACTCTGGTTCCAGGGGCCCTGGGCTCGAAGTTCCTTTAAGTGTGTCCCCCAGCCGCTTGCATCTGTTGTTATCCTGAGGGGTTGGAGTTGGCCCAAAGGTGGCCCTCCCCCAACCTCTGAGGATAGAGCCACCACTGTAGAGACTCCTTTACCCTTGCTGGAACGGGAACCCTGTTGTCCAGCATCCTCTTTTCCCATCCTAAGAGGATAGGAGAATTGCTTTGGGAGTCCAGGAATGGAGCTGAGCCCATGGGACCGCTGGGATACAGGAAGTCATCAGCCCGAGAAGCTTTTATGACCCCTCTGTTAGAGACTTCTTCTAAATCTAGAAGGGATGCTACTGCTGAAATAGGGCCCTCTACCTTCCCCCTGGGGCTTTTTTGCTTTTAAAGCCACCAGGAATTTTAGATAGACCTTGGTCTGGGCAGGAACCAGGGAGGACTTCTCCTGGCTGATGATCCATCACAGGGACTCCAAGGTTCTCACTACCTTGGCCAGGTCGGAGAGAAGGAGATCTCGATTTTGGTTGTAAACCAGTATGTCGTCAAGATAGGGGATCAGCATTACCCTTGGTGATGAAGGAATGCAACCACCTCTGCCAGGATCTTTGTAAACACTCTTGGATTGGCTGCCAGTCCAAAGGGTAGGGCAGAGAACTGCCAGTGCTGCACTCCCTGCTCCAAGGGGATAGCGAACCTTAGAAAAGTCTGGTGCTCTGGGAAGATAGGGGACATGAAGATAGCCATTTTTTTTTTAGCCTCCTTATATTTATAATGAGGCTGTATTTTTCCCAAGGGCTTTGGAACTATGAAGATGTGGGAGTAAAATCCCTGTCCGCACTGTCCTGCTGGGACTGGCACTATGACCCCCTGCTCTGCCAGCTGTCTGACACTGCAAGGTACCCACTGCTTTCTGAGCGTCCCTGGGTAAGTGGGTTAAAAGGAAACTTGGGGGAGGAGAGGAACGAAACTCCAATTGTATCCCTCTTACAGTCTGCAGGATGTGGGGACTTGGAGAAATCCTTTCCCACTGAGAAAGTGGCAAACTCTTCCCCCTACCCTTACATCACTTGGTATCCTTGTCGGCAGGCTTGTGGCTGGGGAAGAGAAGACCTCCCTTTTGCTTGCCTTTGCCAACACACAAAATCCCCCCGGCCCCCCCCCCCAAACGCCTATTAACGTGCCTTTTTTTTTAGCTCCAAACTGGTTTTTAGCCTGGGGGTCTCAAACTTCCTCTATCCCTCTTAGGTTTAATGGGAAATTTCTTGCCTTCCTCTGTAGACCTAGAAAGGGCCTGATCAACCCAGTGCTCAAGAGCAGGGAACCCTCAAATGGAAGACCACACAGCCGAGTCTTGGAAGAGCTGTCCCCATCCCAGGTCTTGACCCACAAGACTCTCCTTGCGGAATTCAAAAGGGCACCAGTCTTGGCGGTTGTACGCACCATCTCAACTGCCACATCTGCCAGGTAGGCTGCTGCCCTACCAATCGCCTCTAAAATGTCCAAGACCTGTTTGGACTTGGAGGTTGTCGTGACACATGATCCATTAGTTTGGTGACCCACATGTCTGCGTTCCTCGCCACACAAGTCAAAGCCAAGGCAGGACTCATAGCTGGTACATTTGCTTCCCAGGCCCTGCGCAAGAGGGTCTCGGCTCGTCAATCCATCTGGGTCCCTGATGGTAAGTGTCTTAAAGGACATTTCTTTCTCTTCCTCCTTGAAGGGGCACCTACGTTTCCACGTTTTAAACTTCAAAAGTTTTCTTTCAGGCTCCCTGCCAGCTAAGGGGAGGGAGCAAGAAAGTGGTCCCTGAAGTTCTAGGTACCCCACTGTACCCAGGGTCCTGGGGGTCAGGGGGGCTTTTCCAAGTCTGCTGCCCCCCTTGAGAAGTTGGGGAGAACCCCCCCCCCCCGGGAAGGGAAAAATCCTACCAGACCCAAAAAGCTTCACAACCCAAGCTTGGCCTCGGGTCTTTAGGAGAAAAATAAATGGTTTCGCTGTGGGGAGACGCAATCAAGAACTGAGGAGCACAGGGAGGGGCGGGGGTTTTAACCTCTTTGTTGATTGTGTTTCCTGTCAGATGGGACCAGTCATCTCTCAGGGTGCCGTCCTGGAAGACAACTTGAGAAATATCTCATCTTTTCAGAAATGTACTCGGCTCCTTGTTTTAACACTATATTTTTGTGGTCTGAGTGGTGTCCTCCTGCCCCGTATTCTTTGAGTTAACTTTTCAAAGATGGGAATCCCTCCTGCCTAGCCGTTGTGTTCTTGGGTACATTCAGCCTGCCCATACATGGTTCGAATATCAGCCAGTTTCTTCTGAGCCGGCTGAGATTGGAACGGTCTATGGCCGGCTTAAGTTTTTTTATAAGTGCATTCAAATGTATATCTAACAGACCAAAAGTTATTAAATAGAAGAAGTTAATTAAGATTTCCTTACACTTTAAGCATTCCAGGTTGATGTTGTAACCTGTCCTAACCAACTTGTTCTTCCTGTTTCATTCATAGGCTTCCGGGCCTTGAACCCTCCTCTCACCATAGTCCGCAAGACCTTCGAATCTACCGAAAACCCAGACGATTTCCTGCCCTCTGTTATGACCTGCGTCAACTACCTTAAGTTGCCAGACTATTCTAGCATTGATATTATGCGTGAGAAACTGTTAATCGCTGCACGTGAAGGGCAACAGTCATTCCACCTTTCCTGATCCACAAACTTTCCATGGAGCCCACTACAAAGGAAAACACATCATGAGTACTTTTTTCTAAAAGTATCAACAGAGTCAAGGCGGCAAAGCCCTCCTTGTTGTAGAGAAAACTGATGCAGATTATTACAAGCTCATCCAAAAATTACAAAAAAAAAAGATTAAAAAAAAAAGACAAAAGATGTGCTAGCTCCATTAAATTACCCCTGGACGCCTAAACTGATCAGGCTTGAAAATCCATGACATGTTTGTTTAGAAAGTTTTTCTTCTGCTTAAATTATCCTTTATTTGAAGAGTGAAGTTTTTAAATTGCTTTGCCGTGTGACTTTAAAAGAGGAGGGATGTTAAAAACAATATCCAAAAAAAGGAAGGGATGTTTTTGAAGCTGGAAAAAAAATAAATATTGCTGTGCAGTTTAAAAATCCCCGTCTGTGTGTATCCATCAAGCTAAATACACAAGATCTCACCCTCCACCAGTTGTACCCATTGCAATGCAGATTCTGCCTACAAGTACATGGGGGGGGGGGGGGATGCAAAGCCTGTTCTTTAAAGAAAAAGTCTAGTTATTTAGTTGAGTGTTTTTCTCACTTGACGCAGCTTCCCTGATAACTTTTTATGTGCAATTTTGTTTCCTGCGTGTGCAGATTTGATGGCAAGAAGCCTCATTGTTAGTTTTCATGAAGCCCCGCCTCTAAGGACTAGTTGAAGACTTGAGGTGGTTGTTAGCTGGCGCTTTCCAGAAGTGCATGGTGCTGCTGGTCAGTGTGGCAGCAGAGAGTCCATGGTTTATACTGGCCTTTTACAGGATCCATTAAACTGTTTACACAGTATATACAGAACTGAGTGTTTGTTCTTTTTTTTTTGTTGTTTTCTTTGATTTGTTTAAAATGTAAAACTTAAAGGAAACGTGGCTGGCCTGTATTTATTGTAATACAGCCATAGCATTTCAATTTAATGTACATTTTAAAAAAAAAAATATAAAAAATAGTTAAATGCCCTGTTTAATTTTCTTTCCTCTTCAGATTATTATTATTATATTTTTTTTAAGATTTTTTTTTTTCTGGTTCTTTGGGAAGGGGGGATGGAAAATATTTTGACAAATGAAAGCAAATGTTCTCAATGTCCTGTTCTATGTGCTGATTTCTCAGATCTGCAATAATCTTCATCAGGTTCATGTTTTTACCTGAATATAAATAAAGCAGAAAAAAAGTTTGCTTCATGCATGTTTTCTTCCTGAATTTAAATACCATTCTACTGTACTTGTGCACTGTCCAGGTTCATATTTAAAAAGAAATCCAGCTGAAAAGTAAACCTTTTGTTTGGATAGAGACACTCAACCAACTCAAGCCTTGAAGCACCCTGGAATTTAGTTCCCAGGGTGCTTTAAACATGCTTCCTGTCTGTTGTGTTCACACCAGAAGAAGACCTTTGGTTAAGAGAACACTGGGTTATTCCTTGTTGCAGTTTGCTTATGTACGTAGGACACCATAGAATACAAGCTGGCCATAGATAATTCGTTTTTTACTTTTTTTTTTTTTTTTTTTTTTTCATTCAACCAGCGGGTTGAGGGGGGGGGGGGGGGGACGAATGGATTCCTCCATCTGCACAAGCAAAGTAGATGGAGGCATCTTCCATCACTGGGACGTTCTTTTATGACAGTGGGACTTACGGCTATCATAATACACTAATCAACAACCGATCCAACATTCCAATTCGACAGAAGTCAATCCAGCGATCAGCTTCTGGATCAAAATTTGTCAGGTCTGTGCTGAACGGCTGAATTTTGATCCATCTATGGCCAGCTTAAATCATTTCAGCTCTTGATTTTTTTCAGGATCCATTCAAAATGTTTTCTTTGGGTGCTGTTCTCTAATCTGTCCATTATGTGTAGTAGATTCCTACCTTTATTTTAAAGAAATAGCAGTTTGTATGTGTCCATGTGAGTCTGTGGAAGTGGGTTTTTTTAATATAAGCTAGCTGCTGCACCTGCAAGGAAAGCTGCAGGGTCTGCATCCCTTTAGACTTGTTGCAGGGGGTGCTCAAAATCTGATGTGTATCTTAGTGTAGACTTCTGGGAAAATCACTAAGCAAATTGCACAAGCTGGAAATTGCATTTCTTGGGGAACACCTCCCAGGTAGCCATATTGTCATGCATTTTACAGAAAATTACAGAGCTGCAGATTAAAAAGTAAAGGTATTTTTATTAACCTTTAGTTACAATATGACTTGTCATAATTGTATATGCATTTATTTTTTTTTTTCATTTGTTAATTTTTTTTTTTTTTCCCCCAATGAAAGTGGAGTTGCGCTTTAAAACTTACAACACGCATTTAATTTTAACAAATCACTACACCCTATTTTATAGGGTACACCTACCTAGCACTTGTAGGAGCCCCTTTTACCATCAGAACAGTAAGATGCTGTATGCATTTGTTAGATATTTTAGTCCACATTGACTTCATAGCATCACACTTCTATAGATTTGTTTTTGGAAAATTCAGACATGTTATTCTGACTCCTATCTGCATGTTACAGCAGGAATGGAAAATGGTTCACAGTGGGCAATATTCTTTCAATAATCAGTTATTCAGTTTTGGTGTTCATATGCCCTTTGTAACCTTCTTTTTCCTTTCCTCAGCTGGTGTGATCTTCTGCCCATCCTATTAATGTGCATTCAGTGATGCCATTCCTATACAAGCCTATAAAGATTTTCACCCAGAAAACTCCAATTCACTGGATGTACTTGTTTCTGGCTTTTCACTCTAGCCAAAACTTTAGTTTTGGCTAGAGTGGAGAGGGGTTAGAACGTTTATCAGTTTTTATTGCTGTCTGTGCCCCTGTTAAGGATATTCATCCTCCCAATTTGTCCTGTTTATCGTTATCATTGAATGTGAAAGTAACAAAATTTCACATTTTGGGCTGTCCCCAGAAAAATAATAGAGGGGAAATCTTCCAATGAGGACACTAGTTCTAACCCTAACCAAAATAATTGGCATCCGTCATTGTTCCATATTTAATAAGAATCAGACTTTGCTTTTGAGTTGAGTAATTTATCATAATATTTTAAAAAAAAAAAGTGCATGAACATAAATGAGACCCTTAACCTAATATTTTGCTGCACAACTTTTCGAGACAATCACTGGAAATTGGCGATTTTTGTTGCTCTCAATGAGACATTTGTACCTTACAGTTTGGGCCACACTTAAGCTAGCGGTTTCAGTTATCTCAACTTTGAAGGATGCCTTCTACAGACTGCATGTTTCAGTGCTTTCCATAGATGTTTGATAGGCTACAGAGATCAGGGCTCCCATAAGGTCATGTCAGAATAGTCCAATTTTTTTTTGTTTTTTTGTTGTTTTTGTTTAACAGTTTGTTTTGCTAATTGTCCTGTTTTAAGGACCCTTGGCAAGTAAATAAAACTGAGATTTCTGACACTGCCATTCTGTTTCAATCTAGAATTATTTGATAGTTTGGATTTTACTGTATCCTGCACAAATGCGAAGGACCCTCTGCCAGATACAGTAAAGTCGGTCCGAAGCATAACAGACTCCTCCAGTAGGTTCAGTATTCTTTGCTTTAAAAGCTTTGTGTTTTTTTTTTTTGTTTTTTTTTTTTGTTTTTTTTTCATCTGTAAACAGCTGACATGGCTTACAAAAAAATCTAGTTTTGTTTTATCTGTCCAGAGTACATTCTCTGAGAAGCATTGTATATCCATATGCATTTTGGCAAATTCCAGTCTGGCTTTGTTTTGTTTCAACAGTGGAGTCCTCCTGGTTCTTCATCCTTTGAGCCCACTCTCACTCTCTGCTGGATGGTGCAATCAGGCACTGAGGTACCTTCATCTTGGATTTCAGCTTGTATCTCTCTCTGTTGGACATTTTCTGGTCTACCATTCTGTATACTTCTGTTCAATCTGGGGATTTAGCTTTTGTGGCCATGTACAGGGAGGTTGGCTACATTTCCATGAACTTATAACTACTTCATATTTTGCAGTTGTATTCACAGAACCTTTAAGCTGCTTGGATGGAGATGGTATTACCTTTGATTTCCTCAGTCAAAGCTCTCTCTTGCTTTTTCTGGTCCATTGTGTGGTGCACACAATATCAGACAGCAGAGTATCTATTTTTCTCTAATTAAATAGGCTTAATGACTGATCACAAGATTAAAGACGTGTGATGAATTACAGAAAACTGTTTGAATTTTCGCTATGGTCTAGTTATTTATGATCTTTTCTAGGGATACCAACAAATCTACCCAGGCCATTTTACCATATCTTTACAATAAGGCAAAGTTTATCTTTTTTCAGACTTTTTTGTTTTGTTTTTTGTTTGTTTTTTTGCTGTAAGCATGCAGGGATAGATGAGACAATCCCTTTTTAATTTCATAACTTTTTCAGGAGGAAAGAAGCATTGTTTCAATAAGCTGTAGGAAGAGTACTAACAAATTTGTCCATGTCTGTCTGCAATGCTGAAAAGTTTGTATGATAGTTGGATATACGGTACACTTAGGAAAAAAAAGATCAACATGTGGCCTTTTGATTCTCTGTTGCTTTAGAATTCACAAACTGTACATGAGCATGTAGTCTTAAAGTGGTTGTAAAGTCAGAAGGTTTTTCATCTTAATGCATTCTTTCCATTAAGATAAAAAGCCTTCTGTATGCAGCAGCCCCCTAATACCTGAGCCCCCTCTAGCTCCAGCGATGTTGTAGGAATGTCACGGCTGTCTGGCACTCCCCTCCTTGGCTGAGAGAGCAGCACGGAGCTATTGGCTCCAAATGTTGTCAAAGTATGTCAGCCAATGAGAATAGAAAGGGGCCAGGCCGCACCTCCATGTCTGAATGGAAACAGGGAGCTGTGACTCGGCTCAGGTGCCCCCATAGCAAGCTGCTTGCTGTGGGGGCACCTAACAAGAGGGAGGGGCCAGGACAACCACAACTGCACAGAGGAAGTTTAAACATGTTTTGTATTTAAAAAAAAAAAAAAAAAAATGAGACTTTACAGTCACTTTAACGTGTGTTCAAGAGTTGTCTTTCAACTTCTAGATCGTTTCCAAACTATAGACATAGAATCAGTATGGGCAGCATCTTGGATATGAGGGTGGACATAACCATAACAATTGCTGTTTGGGCCCCTGTTAAGGAAATTCGCTCTCGCTCTCTCTCGCTTTCGCTCTCGCTCTCTCTCTCGCTTTCGCTCTCGCTCTCTCTCTCGCTTTCGCTCTCGCTCTCTCTCTCGCTTTCGCTCTCGCTCTCTCTCTCGCTTTCGCTCTCGCTCTCGCTCTCGCTCTCTCTCGCTCTCGCTCTCGCTCTCTCTCTCTCACCATTACCATTTAAAGTAAACGGAAAATACCACTGTTTGGGTTTTCCCCAGAAAAGTAATAGCGGTGAAATCTTCCAATGGGACACTAGTTCTGGTGACCTGGGGGTCCCAAGGAATTCCCTCCTTTGTAGGCATTGCAGAGTGCATTAGTATTATGGCAAATGTAGTTCCAAAACATCTGGGGTGCCAAGGTTCGCCATCACTGGTCTAGACTCTATCACATAAAATACATTTACATTTTTGGTTGAAACGTGACAAAATGTGGAAAATTTCAAGGGGTGTTAAATACTTTTTCAAGGCACTGTAGGTGCAGACTGTTTAGCGAAAACAGAATTCTGTGTGTCCAGGATCCAACTGGACACTATAAATGCACCTAAATGAGTCTAAACATGCTTTAAAGCATGAACGTGTACACAGGTAAAAGTGGTCTGTGCTACACACGTTGAAAGCTGAGGTCATAACTATCTGAACCCATTTGGTAGATGACATTTCTAGCTTTTCTAAACTCTTCAATCTCTTGACAAATATGACCACAACCTTTTGGCTACCTTCAGTGGATTGTCGGGGTGTATTAACATCCTATTCCCCATAGAAATCCATGATCTTTACTGTCGAAGACGTTCCGATGGTTTTGACCACTTGCAATGAATGTAGCACAGTACAATCTGTCTGAACAGACCAGAATATATTTTTTTAGAACTAGTCAGTTCTCATCCATTGTAGTAGAGCACAACTTTGAGTGCACAGGGATCCTCCAGGTATAAAAACCTTTGCATAGTTTAACACTGTTGTATCTAATAAAAACCGTGCAGCAAGCTTAGAGACCACAGGCCCTTTAAATTGTGTTGCTGTGGTGGCCTGGACCAGATAGAATGACTTATGATGATTTGAATAACAAGTATGAGGTCTAGTAGCTTTTCTTTATTTGATTTAATACTAAAAGGAAACCAAGAGAAGTATGGGAATGGTAATTGAACATTTTTTTGAAGGTGCAGACTAGGGCTGTTATCCAGATACTTGTTTTCACTACTTGGTTATTCACTTAACAAGTGTGTGTATATCAGATGTCCTAATACGCCAATGACTACTGTACATGCTGCTTAGGTTTGGGATGACAGCCCTGAAATGTGTATCTGTATATACAACAATGTCTGCACAACAACGACAGATCCCATAATTCTATCATGACAGGGTCTCTTTAGGGTGAACTCCAAAACCTACAGTTGTGCTCATAAGTTTACATACGTTGGCAGAATTTGATTTCTTGGCCATTTTTCAGAGAATATGAATGATAACAAAACATTTTTTTCAACTCATGGTTAGTGTTTGGCTGAAGCCATTTATTATTAATCAACTGTTTACTCTTTTTAAATCATAATGACAAAAGAAACTACAAAAATGACCCTGATCAAAAGTTTACATACCCTGGTGATTTTGGCCTGATAACATGCACACAAGTTGACACAAAGGGGTTTGAATGGCTATTAAAGGTAACCATCCTCGCCTGTGATCTGTTTGCTTGTAATTAGTGTGTGTGTGTATAAAAGGTCAATTAGTTTCTGGACTCCTGAAAGAGCCTTGCATCTTTCATCCAGTGCTGCACTGACGTTTCTAGATTCTGAATCGTGGGGAAAGCAAAAGATTTGTCAAAGGATCTGGGGGAAAAAGGTAGTTAAACTGTATAAAACATGAAAGGGATATAAAAAGATATCCAAGGAATTGAGAATGTCAATCAGCAGACTCTGCAAACTCTAATCAAGAAGTGGAAAAATTAGGGATTCTGTTGAAACCAAACCATGATCAGGTAGACCAACTAATATTTCTAACTGCTAGGAAAATTATTTGGGATGCAAAGAAAAACCCACAAATAACTTCAGGAGAAATACAGGACTCTCTGAAAACATGTGGTGTGGCTGTTTCAAGATGCACAATAAGGAAGGCACTTGAAGAAAGATGGGCTCTGCATGGTCGAGTCACCAGAAGAAAGCCATTACTACGCAAATGCCACAAAGTACCCCACTTACAATACGCCAAACGGCACAGAGGCAAGCCTCAAACCTTCTGGCACAAAGTCATTTGTAGTGATGAGACCAAAATTTAGCTTTTTGGCCACCACCATGAACATTTCATTTGGAGAGGAGTCAACAAGGCCTATGATGAAAGACACCATTCCTATTGTGAAACGCAGAGGTGGATCGCTGATGTTTTGGGGATGTGTGAGCTACAAAGGCACAGGAAATTTGGTCAAAATTGATGGCAAGATGAATGCAGTATGATATAAAAAAAATACTGTAAGAACATTTGCAATCATCAGCCAGGAAGCTGTGCATGGAACGTACTTGGACATTCCAACATGAGAATGAACCAAAACACAAGGCCAAGTCAATCATTGGCTACAGCAGCATAAAGTAAAGGTTCTGGAGTGGCCACCTCAGTCTCCCAACCTTAATATCATTGAACCACTCTGGGGATATGTAAGACGGACCAAGAATTTACAGGAACTGGATGCTTTTTGCCAAGAGGAATGGGCAGCTTTACCATCTGAGAAGATGAAGAGCCTCATCCACAAATACCTAAAATACTTCAAGCTATCATTGATGTTAAAGGGGGCAATACACAGTATTAAGAACTGGGGGGTGTAAACTTTTAATCAGGGTCATTTGGGTAGTTTCTGTTGTGATTATGATTTAAAAAGAGTAAACACAGATGATCCATTATAAATGGCTTCAGCCAAACACTAACCATGAGTGAAAAAAGTTTGTGTTATCATTCATATTCTCTGCAAAGTGGCCAAGAAATCATAAATTCTGTCAGGGTATGTAGATTTATGAACAAAACTGTATTTTGTAGTTTAGCATAGGGTGAGTAAGGGTTTAGAACCTTTTTTTTCCGATAATTTAGCCTGCGACAGGCCACTAGGGAGGGAGTCCTGTGCTGACGTGAGGATGGGCCAGGAAAGGAAAATTACAGTAAGTATTTGATAACATTTTTCCTGGCCCACCTCACGTCGGCACACAACGGGATATACCAAAGCTAATATAGGGCGGGAGAGAACAAATGTAAAGAAACACTGACAATCAAAGAAAAGCTGCTAAAGCCAGAAAGAATTGATCTCTCTTGTCCCAAACTTGCTGGTCACATAGTTTGTAAGCTTGAATGAAGACCGCACTAGACCTTCAAGCTAGCTCTTACCTATATCTTACAAGCAATCCTGGCATAACTGCTCCAAAGGCTGCCACCCCTCTTGTCAAATAGGCTTGTAATTGTTTCAGAGCAGAAAAGCTTGCTTCCTGCATGCCAATCTAATCACCCTGGTAACCCAAGAGTGGATGACTCTTGAGGGCATGATGGCTAAATGAAAAGATTGTACACTTTCCTCCTTTGACCAAGTACACTGTTAATAACTCGACCATGTGTAAGAAAACTGAAGTCTTCCTGCTGTGCACTCAGTGACTCTCGTTTGAAACTCAGAGGGACTACTTCACAGTTTTTCTGGAAACTGGATACCACTTTAAAATTGAACTTTGGAGATAGACGTGGTATCCCTATCTGGTAAAAAAAAAAAAAAAAAACAGAAACAAAAAAAGGACACCAAAGGACCCTTGCAGGAAAGTGTTGCAATCTTCGACATCCTTCTGTCTGAAGTAGTTGCTGTCAGGAGAACTAGTTTTACCGTGAGGTACTTCAATGGAAATGAAACCTTTTGGAGCAATGGGTGCTCTAAGATGCAAGCCAAAGTCCCACAGAGGGAACAAGGATTTCCCTCAAGGTCATATATAGATTGTCATCTGAAAGAAGCATTTGGTCACTGGCTTTTGCACCCATCTGCAGCCTATGGAAAGATAAAGTAGAGATCTGTACCTTAAATGGAGTTTTATGCCAGACCAACCTCTAGCGTTGACTGTAATGTGTCAAGGATATTGCCTAGAGCAGGGAACGCAGGAGAGAAAGCTTTTGCTGAGCAAACAAAACAAACTTCTTTCATATCCTCTCCTATGTATTGTTCATGGATGATCTTCTGGTCATCAAGGTCTGAACAACCTCAGATGAGAATCCCTGCACCTCTAGTGTAGCCTATTCCATAGCCAGGCTATTAAAAGTATTCTCTTTGGATTGGGGTGCTGTAACTGACCTTGCCATAAAAGATTTCATTTGACCAGAGACAAAGATCAAACAGAAAATTCCATGGCACTGTGAACCTACCTTGTATGACAGTCTTTGCATTGGTATCCTGTTGTAAATATCAGAAGCTGCATGTTCAGTGAAGTCTCCCTGAGAACTACTGCGGGAATGCCCCATAGGGCCAATATTGGTATTGGGCACTCGTTGAGAAAATATTCTGCCAAACCGAACCAATAATTAGATTTTGCTTCACTGGCAAGAAGACCAACCTTAACTGACGAAATGGTTCTCTGCCTCACGCAAAGTTTCTTTCCAAGATGTAACCCGAAAAGACATTTGGTGTCCCTTTGTCAGGCAATGTAGGCTACTACTGTCTTGTCAACCTTACTCAGCCCCCTTGAAGATCCTGAAAGGCTTGGAATGCTAGAAAAGACTTCCATTCAAGATACTTGGGGAGTCTGCGCTTCACAGCGTTCCAATGGCCTTGACTTGTATCTTCAGTTTGTGGACTTCCCAGCCCCCGCGACTGGCATCAGAATTGTATCTCCTGGGCTGAGAGGAATGCCTCTGAAAGAAGCACAGTGCCGATGTTCAAAATTCCAGTTCTTGTTGAATTTGTATAGGCACAAAGATTTCTGATCCATAGACAGCCCAGCTCATAGGTTAAAGAAGGCAACTTGAAAACTCCCTCATGTGCCACCTGGCCCAAGGTACTACCCTGTTTCCCCAAAAATAAGACCTAGCGTGATTGTCGGTGATGGCTGCCAGGGCCGGACTGGGAATAAAAACCAGCCCTGGAAATAATTTCATACCAGCCCCATAGTATTTTTATACCAGCCCAACTGCATAACGTCTTTATTTTCTTGTTCACAAAAGGGAAAACCATGCATTTTAAAACACATTTGAAGAGTGTATTATATATAAATAAGAGAGACATGGCTTTTACAAACAGCAGCAATTTTTTTCAAGGCAAAAATCATGCCATTTACTGGCACATTTTTTATTGACACTGCAAAAAAAAAGGTGCCGTAAATGGCAGTTTTCAGTGCAAATATCAATATTTAAGCTATAAACTGCTATTAGCAATGTGTTAAGTTAAACAAAAGTCAGAAACCATATTTCTCCATTTACATGAAGGTCAAATTAATATAACCCAACACAGAGTTCCCCCATATATCAGGAGGATTCCCCTTTACAGTGCAAGGGAACTCTGACATAAAGGGGAACATTGCAGATCATGATCTAAGCGGGAACTCTGATATAAAAGGAGAACACTGGTAACCAGAGACCCCACTTATATACATAAAGGGGAACATTGCAGATCATGATCTAAGCGGGAACTCTGATATAAAAGGAGAACACTGGTAACCAGAGACCCCACTTATATCAGAGTTCACTGCATTCCTCTTTACATCAGAGTTCCCCATTGCACTGTAAGGTGGAATCCTGCAGACTATGATGTAAAGGGGAACTCTGGGAATGTGGGAAGGACTCTGGTGACCAGAGACTACCTTCCGCAGAAAGAAAACACTAAAGTAAGGGGGTTTACTGATATAAGGGGGAAACTTATATATCAGTGCCCCCTTACAATATTGTATTGACCCCCCCCCCCCCCCCCCTTAGGTAGGCCTGGCGGCGCTGTCACTGACCTCCTCTCAGGTGCACCTTACAGGGCTCAGTCAGTCGGCTCCAGCTCGGTGACTCTGGTTTCATCCTGTAGTTTCCTCTCCACAGTCCATACATGTCTGACTTCTCCCATGACCCCCATCCCTGCGGCATTCCCACTGTTGACTCCACTCCAGACTGCAGACGTGATATAAGACAAGAGATGGTCAGAGGCTGCGGATGGTACAGGGGAGGTCAGAGGCTGCGGATGGTACAGGGGAGGTCAGAGGCTGCGGATGGTACAGGGGAGGTCAGAGGCTGCGGATGGTACAGGGGAGGTCAGAGGCTGCGGATGGTACAGGGGAGGTCAGAGGCTGCGGATGGTACAGGGGAGGTCAGAGGCTGCGGATGGTACAGGGGAGGTCAGAGGCTGCGGATGGTACAGGGGAGGTCAGAGGCTGCTGATGGTACAGGGGAGGTCAGAGGCTGCTGATGGTACAGGGGAGGTCAGAGGCTGCTGATGGTACAGGGGAGGTCAGAGGCTGCTGATGGTACAGGGGAGGTCAGAGGCTGCAGGGGGGGGGACAGGAGGTCAGAGGCTGCAGGGGGGGGACAGGAGGTCAGAGGCTGCAGGGGGGGGGACAGGAGGTCAGAGGCTGCAGGGGGGGGGGGACAGGAGGTCAGAGGCTGCAGGGGGGGGACAGGAGGTCAGAGGCTGCAGGGGGGGGACAGGAGGTCAGAGGCTGCAGGGGGGGGGACAGGAGGTCAGAGGCTGCAGGGGGGGACAGGAGGTCAGAGGCTGCAGGGGGGGGGGACAGGAGGTCAGAGGCTGCAGGGGGGGGGACAGGAGGTCAGAGGCTGCAGGGGGGGGGACAGGAGGTCAGAGGCTGCAGGGGGGGACAGGAGGTCAGAGGCTGCAGGGGGGGACAGGAGGTCAGAGGCTGCAGGGGGGGGACAGGAGGTCAGAGGCTGCAGGGGGGGGACAGGAGGTCAGAGGCTGCAGGGGGGGACAGGAGGTCAGAGGCTGCAGGAGGTCAGAGGCTGCAGGGGGGGGCAGGAGGTCAGAGGCTGCAGGGGGGGGGGGGCAGGAGGTCAGAGGCTGCAGGGGGAGTAGGAGGAAGAGGCCACCAGACGAGTACTCACTGCGGTACTTTTAAAAATGGCGCCATCGTGTCACTGCGCATGCGCCCGCATTTCCGAGAATTGCCAAGTGTGTACGGACTTTCCCAAGCACGGCTAGCTCGGGAAAGCCCGTACACACTTCCGAGAATAGCGCTAGCGCATGCTCAGTTGCATGTCAGCCTGGCGGCCCCGCAGCCATGTTTCTTTCAGGCGCCGCTGCCTCACAGCAGCACCAGGGGCAGCCAGACAGCCGGCCCACCGGGGGATTTCCCGGTATCCCGGTAGGCCAGTCCGGCCCTGATGGCTGCAATAGCCCTACCCTCCAAATAAGCCCTACCCTGTTTCCCCAAAAATAAGCCCTACCCTGAAAATAAGACCTACAAGGACTTTAACTAGGGCTTATATTGCAGCCATCACCGACAATCACGCTAGGTCTTATTTTCGGGGAAACAGGCTATCACTGCCAACAAGATCTTCAAAAAGATTCCTGGGGTTGTGCCATTTCTGTAAAAGGCAGACACTTGAACTGAAAGTGACATCTGGCCACCGCACATCTTACACGCCTCTGGTGCTCCGTACATGGAAGTATGAGTGGTCCGGTCAATTGATACCAACTGGTCCTCCTGCTGAACTGTCCCTGGGACTGTCTTGGACTCCATCTTTAAACCTTTTGATGTGTATGAACACATTTGATTCCTTCAAACTGAAACAGGCCAGAAGGCTCCTGCCTTAAGTACTAGAAAAACTGGGGAGAAAAGCCCCCAGATGATTCTGTTTCTGGCAGCACTGGCATGGTGGCCTTGTAGCAGTATAAAAATCTTGCAAACATTTTCTCTTCTGAGATCTGTTGAACATAAATTAAATTAATTCAGTGGTCAACTTTGGAATTCTCCATTGTACTCCCACTTCCAGATGTGTTTCTGCATGAGTGTTTTTGATGCATTCTCAATGCGTTTTGCCATTTTCCAGATGTGTTCCATACAGAAACAATGCAACATTCTACTTTTGTTGACTGCACTAGAATGCGCTGTACTGGTGTGAACTAGGTTATTGGAATCAAAGTTACACTGTCCATGCGTTATTGATGCAGAATAAAAACACACTGGACTGCATCTTGTGTGAATAAGTCCACTTTCTCATCCATAGGATCTCTGAAGGTAATGGAGTTCTAAAAAGGCAAAGTCACTTGCTGCCCCAGACACTAGAGGGCAGCATCCACCCCTGGAAGTGCAGTGCATAAACATGCATCAGCCATCCTATTTGGATAAAGCTGTAAACTGGTCTTCTGACGAGGTCTCTGTCATCCTTCATCAATGAGCGCTTTATGCTCTATCATTGTAGGAAAAGACCATCCTCCATCAATGAGCAGTTTACACTCTATCATTATGGGTGTTGCTTGTGGTGTGGATATTTGCAGCATACTTTCTGCTATATCCTCCTTTAATAGAGCTTAGAATTTTGCACAAACCACATCCTTGTGAGACAACCTGTGCAATTAAATTTCTCTGTCACTGCAGACTGCATGCTGGCCCAAAATGCACCCTGAGCTTGGCAAGACATTTTCTATCATGCTGGCATAAACGTATGTGCCAATTTGCTGGATCCTGTCCCTTCACAGGGTAAGTGGAAACAACGTCTTTAGAGTGTATTGACCACATGCTTAATGAATGTGACAACCTGTTAGGTGTCGTCATCCTGTGATCGTTGGCAGGTCTTATGTTTTTTGGAGCGTTTGCGTTCAGGGTTTCTGCTCCTAAAATAATGCAAAACACCTTAATTTGCCTATTTTCCTTGGGCGCTCTTTTAAGAACCATGTCCCATGTAGCCCCCTCCTACCTTTGCTAATCTTCTGTGCCACTAACAGGTGTGGCAAGCTCATATTTGCACAAAATATAGGGAGAAAAGCATATTACCTCTCATCAAAAAACAGGTACACTGTCTCTTTAAGACCCATCTGCCTTCAACCCCTCACTTTAAAGTATCAGCAGGTGAGCTTCAGGCAGCACTTCCAAAGGCAGACAACAGACACCGTTAGAGTCTGAGACAAAAACCAGTCAGACTGTCAAACCCACAGAAGTACACAGCATAGCAAGGGAGCTAGGGCAGCACATCCAGAGACAGGCAGGAGGCTCAGTCAGAATCTGAGGTAAGTCCTTTTACCTAGCAGGACTGCAGAGAGGGAGAGAAGCCCCCCCAACCCTCCTATTGCATGACGTCTGGCGGTTCCCATCCTGTGCTCCCCATCTCCCTGCCCCCTGTGACACCATTCACAGCTGCTCTCAGACTGACAATAAAGCCAGGAGAGCAGTGTGGTGCGCTGCGTATAAAAAGACAGGAAAAAAAACCCGAGAGAGGCAATGATGACATTTTCTGATCGCCGTATTAGTGTCGCAGGTGACGCTAGGTAGCCAGGTAAGTATTTAGGTTCACTGTCAGCTTTTTATAGCGTCAGGGACCCCCATATACTAATAAAGGTTTTAACCCCCCGATTGCCCCCTAGTTAACCCTTTCACCAGTGATCTCCGTATAACTGTTTTGGGTGACGCTGGTTAGTTTGTTTTTTATAGTGTCAGGGCACCAGATACCTGCTAGCACCTGCGTTTTGCCCCTCCACCTATGATTTAACACCAAGATTAAGCAGACAGCAAAAGCTTGAACATGAGCCTGGTCTTTATTCAGCAGCATCCTTCTTACAGAACTAACCATAGCTCCCCGCCCCCAGATCACATGACCAAAACTGTTAACTATTTCCTAACATGCATAAGGAACTAAGCATAACAATTGAACTTGAATTATAACATAAAGCATACACATCATTACATCTTCCCTCTCAAGTATGAAGCATTTAATATGAGACAAAGTCCCTCCATATCTTTGGTTTAATAGCTCGACCAGAGCGAGAGAAAGTAATTGCTGGCTCATCATCCGTAGGATTGGTGTCCAGTTGAGTCACTCCCAGCATTATCACATGCTGATATGTTTATGCTGTCCTCGGTATCCTCAATATCCGTGTTTAGGACTACTGTGCCATCATGGGCTTCTTCTTTATCTCCATTGTCATCCGGTTCCTCTGATGATGTATCCGCAGCAGTGTCTGGATGAAGGTGAGGCCTGTTTCGTCTCAGTTTCTGTCCACACTTGGTCTCAATTATATATGATTTTGGTGAATTGGCTTCTTCGACAATTCGAGCAGTTTCCCATGTATTCCCAGTGACTCTGTGTCGCACAGCTTGCCCAGCAGAGAGTGGACGAAGGGATTTTGTAGATTTATCAAAATACAGTTTTTGCCTTTTCATGTTTATGATCCTATGAGCTGTTACTTGATCCTGTGAAATAGACTGAAGCTGCAATTTCTGTGGTGCAATAGGCACTGTGGTCCTCAGTGTTCTACCCATTAGGAGCTGTGCAGGTGAGCATAAACCTTCAATAGGTGTTGCACAATAGTTTAACAGTCCTAGGTACACCTCCTGCCCTGATGATTGCGCTTTCAGTATAATGGATTAGGCTATGTCAACATACTTCTCTGCTAAACCATTGGCCTGTGGGTGATAGGGGCCTGATTTGGGGGTTTGTGCCTGATTCCCCATTCACACAGGAAGCACTGAAACTCAGAACATGAGAATTGTGGCTCATTATCAGACACAAGTTCTTCACACACTCCATGTCTTGAAAGTATTGTTTTGAAAGCCCATGTGACTGTTGATGCTTTTAAATTTCTCAGCTGCACTAGCTCAAAGTATTTGCTGTAGTAATCTACTACTATCAGGTAATAGTTGTCCTTAAAATGAAAAATATCTGTAGCCAGTCTTTGCCATGCCCATGAAGGAGCATTCCACGGAGTAAGAGGTTCCTTTGCATTGTGTTTTTGAAATGTCTGGCAGGTTTCACACTTCTTCACAAGTGTCTCAATATCAAAGTCCAAATTAGGCCAGTAGACCGACTCCCGCGCTCTGCGCTTACACAGCGTGATGCCCAAATGCCCCTGGTGGATTTGTTTCAGTACTTCTGCCTGCAGTGACTTAGGAATGAGAATACGGTCACCCATAAATATGATATCCGAATGAATGTATAGCTCATCTTTCGTAGGCCAGAATCCCTGTTGTTCAGGACACAGCTTCTTTCGTTTTTCTGGCCAGCCATTGCACGTGACACGAGTTAGTTTTTCTAGGACTCTATCCTGTTTGGTGTCTTATCTTCTCCAGCCGTACATCTGATATTGGAATGTTCGCTAGTACTGTATGTACCTGTTCTTCCAACTCAGGTTCATCCCACGCTTCATGTGCTTCTAGAAACACCATGGACAGAGTATCTGCCATTGGAATTTCCTTTCCAGGCTTATACTTTACTGTGAGATCATACTGCTGTAATTTCATAACCATCCACTGCAGACGTGGAGGTGTAGAAGCTAGTGATTTCTGTAGGATGTGCTCCAATGGCTTGTGGTCTGTTTCCACAACTACCGGGCGACCATATATGTACTGGTGAAATTTCTCACATCCATTCACAATAGCCAGCATCTTTCTCAATTTGGGCATAATTGGCTTGCGTTTTGGTCAGTGCTCGTGAAGCATATGCCACAGGATGTCCAGCACCTAACCCAAACTGGGATGCATCCACTTGAAGTACAGTGTCACAGTTTACGTCAAAATATTTCAGTATTGGCCCTGGATGTTTAGTGATCAGTTTTTTCACTTTGTCGAAAGTCTTTTCCATGTTTGCATCCCAACACCAAACAGCATCCTTCTGTAGCAGTGTACGTAGCGGTGCTATCTGTTGATAGCTGTTTCCTAACATGCATAAGGAACTAGGCATAACAATTGAACTTGAATTATAACATAAAGCATACACATCATTACACCGCCTAGCCCACCCAAGAGCAGTATCGATCGATCACTGTCACTTACTAAACACATAACTGCATCGTTCGCAGAGTCAGGCCTGATCCCTGCGATCGCTAACAGTTTTTTTTGGTAGCGTTTGAATCAGTCGCTAACAGTCAGGAGCTTTTTTACTTGTGAGTCTCACTAGTGTACCACTAAATTTAGAGCCCAAAATGGCAAATCGAAAGTACACTAATGAAGAGGCCTACACGTTTCTGAGCATGACAGATAGTGAAGAGGAAGTCACTCATCTGTCGGATTCTGGCTCAGAATACGATCCTGTAGACGACAGCGGCTCCTTGACAGATGGCTCTGACGATGGAGTTGTGGTCCCTGCCAAGGTCAGGCGTACCAGACCCCGATCTTCTGCTGTTGAGGTGCAAGAGGCTCTCGTATGGAGCAGAGAAGTACTAGTGTCGCTCATCCTTCTGGTGAACTGGCAAGCACCAGCGGCCTAGTACACCCTGGTCGTAGTCAAACCAGCACTGCAGTAACACGTGGTGACGTGGCGAGTCCCATAAGTGCAGTTCAAGCTGGTGAGGTGGCAAGCACAAGTAGTGTCCTGTAAAAAAGATTACGCTGTGCTAGAGTGTGTTAGACATGCTACTAAATTATAGCATGATAGAACAACTGCGTCTAAATAAACGCATGTGGATGAGGGAAACAAAATACCTCTACAAGGTAAGGGGACCTAATAATAGATGGATGCTAATAAATATGAATACAAATGTGAAATATAACAAATATAAACGCATCAAAGTGCACAAATACCAATAAGCATAACTGAATCACAGCATTACTAGAAAGTGCAATGAATAAATGAATATAAACGCATCAAAGTGCAAATGTGCCAATATGCATAACTAAATGACAATATAACTCAAATGTGCAAAATATAAACACATAAAGTACAAAAGTGCAAATAAACATACTTATTACAATATAAATATATATGAGCATGTAAAAAGTGCTAAATGCAAAAAACAATACAAAAAAAGTAATTTGCTGTCACACAATTCATGTGTAAAAAAGTCCTCAATGGAACCAAAAAATATAGTTCACTATGAAGTCCTACAAAAGGTATAAAGGTGCCTAAACGTGATATCCACTGGTGATACAATCAAACTTTCTAGTAACTCTCAAAGTGCCACAGACCATGCAGTGGTGTGATTTGGTGATCCCCAAAGGTAATGCGTTCACCTCAGAGCGGGTGACCAAGTCGCTAAACAAAGTCAAACCACGCTTGTGAACCACCCCAGGTTCTAAGTAGATCACAGGATCCCAGGCTCCAATGCAGTGAAGAGTATATCATATACTCTTCACTGCATTGGAGCCTGGAATCCTGTGATCTACTTAGAACCCGAGGTGAGCGCATTACCTATGGGGTCACCGAATCGCACCATTGCATGGTCTGTGGCACTTTGAGAGTTACTAACAAGTTTGATTGTATCACCAGTGAACATCACGTTTAGGCACCTTTATACCTTTTGTAGGACTTCATAGTGAACTATATTTTTTGGTTCCATTGAGGACTTTTTTACACATGAATTGTGTGACACCAAATTACTTTTTTTGTATTGTTTTTTGCACTTAGCACTTTTTACATGCTCATATATATATATTTATATTGTAATAAGTATGTTTATTTGCACTTTTGCACTTTATGTGTTTATATTTTGCACATTTAAGTAATATTGTCATTTAGTTATGCATATTGGCACATTTGCACTTTGATGCGTTTATATTCATTTATTCATTGCACTTTCTAGTAATGCTGTGACACTCTAGCGAAACGTAATCTTTTTTACATTTGCCATTTGCACGCGTATGAGACGTGTTTAACGCACGCAGCTGAGTAGTGTTTTACTAAGTTTTGTGTGGCTCGCAGGATCTTTCCCATCGTTGTCTACAAGTAGTGTCCCGCTGCCACCAAGAAGACAGACAGTCCCGTCTTGTCTATAGTGTGCTTCCTGCTGCATTCGCCAATCCTAATTGGGAACCTACCACTTCTGCAGCACCCATACTTCCCCCATTCACTGGCCAACCCGGCATTCAGATGGAAACAGTTGATTTTACGTCACTTGATTTTTATTCGCTGTTTTTCACCAAAGATCACTATAGATCTATTGTGGACCAAAATAATTTGTATGCTAGTCAATACATCGCTACTAATCCCCAGTCCTCCCTTGCCAGAGATTGGAAACCAATTACGGTTTCCGAATTTAAATCTTTGTGGGCCTATCTCTCAACATGGGCATAGTTAAAACGAGTATGTTGCAGTCATATTGGTCCACTGACCCAATTTACCATATGCCCGTGTTCTCTGCCTCCATGGCCAGGGCACGATACGAGCAGATCTTGCGATTCATGCATTTCAACAACAATGAAGTCCGTCGTCCTCGTGGAGACCCTGGATACGATCGGCTCTGCAAAATTCGGCCCCTCGTAAACCACTTCAACCAACGTTTTGCAGACTTGTTTAGTCCCCATCAAGTTGTCTGCGTTGATGAGTCCCTGATTAAGTTTTCTGTCTGCTTGTATTTCAAACAGTATCTTCCCAGCAAGCGTGCCAGATACGGGGTCAAGATGTATAAGCTCTGTGACAGGGCCACAGGCTATACATGTAGTTTTATGGTTTACGAGGGAAAAGATAGTCACGTACAGCCGACAAACTGCTCTGACTACATAGGAAGCGCTGGCAAGATTGTGTGGGACTTGGTGTCAACCTTATTCGGAAAGGGGTACCATTTGTATGTGGACAATTATTACACGAGCATGCCACTTTTTAGTCACTTGTTTGATCATCAGATTGGAGCATGTGGCACCCTGCAACCTAATCGCCGGGGCTTTCCCCAGAGGCTTGTAGATTCCCGTCTTAGACTGGGGGAGAGAGCCTGCTTCAAGTGTAATAATTTGCTCGCTGTGAAGTGGCGGTATAATAAGAATGTTTTCATTCTTACCTCCCTTCATGCAGACACGACTGTCCAAATTACTACGGCGACTGGTGTTGTGGAGAAACCCCTCTGTGTCCACGAATATAACCAAAATATGGGAGGGGTGGACCTCAACGACCAGTTGTTGGCACCATACCTAGTTGCCTGTAAGGCCAGACGCTGGTACAAGAAAGTGTCTGTTTATTTATTTCAATTGGATTTGCTGAACGCTCATGTGCTATACAGAGATTCAGGATGGACTGGATCAATCCTTAAATTCCAGAAAGAGATCGTCAGAGCCCTTCTGTTTCCAGACTGTGCTCCACCTCACCATCCCCAACCAAATGCAGTAAGTCGGCTGCATGAGAGGCATTTTCCTTATGTCCTCCCGAGTACCCCTACCCAACGAGCCCCCAAAAAAGATGTAGTGTCTGCAGCAAGCGCGGATATAGGCGTGACACCTGCTATTATTGTCCCTCCTGTCCTGACAATCCTGGTCTTTGCATTGGTGAATGTTTTGAATGCTACCATACACTAATTGAGTATTAGCGTAGGGTACAGCACTGCACAGACTAGGACACACTTTCACAGGGTCTCCCAAGATGCCATCGCATTTTGAGAGACCCGAACCTGGAACCGTAACAGATACAAGTGTGTAAAAAATATATATATATAAAATTTAAAAAAAAACAAAAATAGTTGTCGTTTTATTGTTCTCTCTCTATTCTCTCTATTGTTCTGCTCTTTTTTACTGTATTCTGCAATGTTTTATGTTTTATCATGTTTGCTTTTCAGGTATGTAATTTTTTTATACTTTACTGTTTATTGTGTTTTATTGTTAACCATTTTTTTTGTTTTCAGGTACGCCATTCAACTGCAGTGCGGATTTATTTATCTTGACAGCAACAGCGTTTGCTCCCACGATACATAAAGGCGTGACTCCAGCACTGTAGGAGGTGATTTCACCACCAAAGTTAAAAAAAAGAGCATATATGCCGAAGCATGGGGGCAGCAGGGGTGGAGGAGCGATTTGCTCCTAACTTTTGCGGGCGGATGCCCCCATGCTTCGGCATATATATATTTTAGGCACAGATTGCATTAAAAAATGTTTTATTTTTTACTATTTTTTTTTTGTATTTGCTTTGCAGGTATGGTAAGTCTTACTGTTATACTGTAATGTTACTTTATTTTATTGTTAACCATCATTTGCTTAGCAGGTACGCCTCTCAGTTGCAGCGCGGATTTATTTATCTTGACAGCATTTGCTCCCACGATACATAAAGCTGTGACTCCAGCACTGTAGGAGGTGATTTCACCACCACAGTTAAAAACTAAATGGTGCATGTATGCCCATCATTAGAAGTGGGTGGATGAAGGGAGGTATTCTAATGGTGGGCATACCCACCGATCAATCTTTTTTTCGTTCAGCCCACAGGACCAGCAACGTACTGGCATGTTGCTGGACTTTGAGTAGTTATAGCAGAATGATGCCTGTGGGTTTAGGTATCATCTTGGTATCATTCTTTTCAGCCAGCGGTCGGCTTTCATGTAAAAGTAATCCTAGTGGCTAATTAGCCTCTAGACTGCTTTTACAAGCAGTTGGAGGGAATGTCGTCCCCCCCCCCCCACCACCGTCTTCAATGGTTTTCTCTGGCTCTCCTGTCCCAACAGGGAACCTGAGAATGCAGCCGGTGGTTCCGCCAGCTGACCATAGAGCAGTGTCGCCAACCTACCAGATTGAAATTTACTGGTACAACACCCAAAATTTACTGGCACCACCAAGTTTTTACTGGCATTTCACAAAAGTTCCAAAATTAAATTTTTAGGTGTAAATTTCAGTATTTAGGCTACAAACAAGTATGCTAGGCAAATAGCAATGTGATTTAAGGTAGATATTAATGTAAAAAAAAACATATTTTTGTTATTTTCAACATAATAAGGAATTATCTAGTCCAATCACCTCCTGCCTCCATCACCTGTCACCATTACTCCCTGCCACCACCCCCCCCTGCCACCATCCCCCTCTGCCACCAACACCACCTGCTCCAGTCCATCCCCCTCTGCCACCATCCCCTTCTGCCACCGACCCCCTCTGCCACCATCATACCATGTCTCCACCCCCCCTCCTCTGCCACCATCACACCCTGCCACCATCACCCCCTGCCACCATCCCCCCTCTGCCAGACTGCCTCCATCACACCCTACCTCCATCCCCCTCTGCCACTATCCCCCTCTGCCACCATCACCACCTGCTCATCCCCCTCTGCCATCACCCCCTGCTACAATCCCCTCTGCCACCATCATACCCTGCCTCCACCCCCCCCTCTGCCTCCACCCCCCTCTGCCTCCACCCCCCTCTGCCACCATCCCCCTCTGCCTCCATCCCCCTCTGCCACCATCCCCCTTCTGCCACCAACACCACCTGCTCCAGTCCATCCCCCTCTGCCACCATCCCCTTCTGCCACCGACCCCCTCTGCCACCATCATACCATGTCTCCACCCCCTCCTCTGCCACCATCACTCCCTGCCACCATCCCCCCTCTGCCAGACTGCCTCCATCACACCCTGCCTCCATCCCCCTCTGCCACTATCCCCCTCTGCCACCATTACCACCTGCTCCATCCCCCTCTGCCACCATCACCACCTGCTCCATCCCCCTCTGCCACCATCCCCTCTGCCACCATCATACCCTGCCTTCACCCCCTCTCCCACCATCACCCCCTGCCACAATCCCCCCTCTGCCACCATCATACCCTGCCTTCACCCCCCTCTGCCACCATCACACCCTGCCTCCATCCCCCTCTGCCATCACCCCCTGCCACCATCCCCTCTGCCACCATCACACCCTGCCACAATCCCCCTCTGCCACCATCACCCCCTGCCACAATCCCCCTCTGCCACCATCATACCCTGCCTCAACCCCCCTCTGCCACCATCCCCCTCTGCCAGACTGCCTCCATCCCCCTCTGCCACCAACACGACCTGCTCCAGTCCATCCCCCTCTGCCACCATCACCTTCTGTCACCGTCGGCTGGGCTGTCACTCTGTCCCAGACTCCCCCCGGTCCCCGTAGACTCTGGATTGCCTGGTCCTGGATGCAGGGCTCCTCCATTCCGCCGGCGCGTGCTGCTCAGCCTCCGAGTCCTGCTGCTCCAGTGCTCCAGGTTAGTGTTACAGATTTTAAATGTTGGCGCGCCTGGCGGGATGTGCTAATACATCACTCGCCTCGCCACCAGTAAAGGGTGCCAGCGCCGCTCAGCCTCTGAGAGATCCGCCCCCCCGCCAGCCGAATAGAGGATCTGCTCGGCAAACTCCGGAACTGCGCATGCGCAGTTCCAAGCCGGACCGATCACGGCTATTTTTTACTGGCATATTCCCGCTACTACGGACATTTACGGGCGAGGAAAAAAGTGCCCGTAAAAATACGGGCGGTTGGCAACACTGCCATAGAGCTGATCAGAGATCAGAACGGCTCCAATCATCTCTATGGCCTAAGAAACCGGAAGCTACGAGCATTTCATGACTTAGATTTAGCCGGATGTAAACAGCGCCATTGGGAAATTGGGAAAGCATTTTATCACACCGATCTTGGTGTAGTCAGATGCTATGAGGGCAGAGGAGAGATCTAGGTTCTAATAGACCCCAATTTTTTCAAAAAAGAGTACCTGTCACTACCTATTGCTATCATAGGGGATATTTACATTCCCTGAGATAACAATAAAAATGATTTAAAAAATTAAAAAAATGAAAGGAACAGTTTAAAAATAAGATAATAAGATAATAAGATAAAAAAGCAAAAAAATAATTAAAAAAAAAAAAAAGCACCCCTGTCCCCTCCTGCTCTTGCTCAAAGGCGGCGAACGCAAGCGTCGGTCTGGCGTCAAATGTAAACAGCAATTGCACCATGCACGTGAGGTATCACTGCGAAGGTCAGATCAAGGCTTTTAAAAATGTATGTAGTTTGTCGCCACTGCACGTTTGTGCGCAATTTTAAGCATGTCGTGTTTGGTATCCATGTAATCGGCATAAGATCATCTTTTTTATTTCATCAAGCATTTGGGCAATATAGTGTGTTTTAGTGCATTAAAAAGTGTGTTTTTTCCAAAAAAAAATGCATTTGAAAAATCGCTGCGCAAATACTGTGTGAAAAAAAATGAAATGCCCACTATTTTATTCTGTAGGGCCTTTGCTTTAAAAAAAAATATATAATGTTTGGGGGTTCAAAGTAATTTTCTTGCAAAAAAAAAAAAATTTTCATGCAAACAAAAAGTGTCAAAGGGCTTTGTCTTCAAGTGGTTAGAAGAGTGGGTTATGTGTGACATAAACTTCTAAATGTTGTGCATAAAATGCCAGGACAGTTCAAACCCCCCCCCCCCCCCCCAATGGCCCCATTTTGGAAAATAGACACCACAAGCTATTTACTCAGAGGCATGTCGAGTCCATGGAATATTTAATATTTTGACACAAGTTGCGGGAAAAAGACACTTTTTTTTTTTTTTTTTTGCACAAAGTTGTCACTAAATGATATATTGCTCAAACATGCCATGGGAATATGTGAAATTACACCCCAAAATACATTCTGTTGCTTCTGAGTACAGGGATACCACATGTGTGAACCTTATTGGGAGCCTAGCCGCGTACAGGACCCCGAAAACCAAGCACCGCCTTCAGGCTTTCTAAGGGTGTAAATTTTTGATTTCACTCCTCACTGCCTATCACAGTTTCGGAGGCCATGGAATGCCCAGATAGCACAACCCTCCCCCAAATGACCCCATTTTGGAAAGTAGACACCCCAAGCTATCTGCTGAGAGGTATTGTGAGTATTTTGCAGATCTCGCTTTTTGTCACAAAGTTTTGAAAATTGAAAAAAAAAAAAAAAAAGTTTCTTTTTTAAAAACAAATGAGAAGCTGCAAAATACTCACCATGCCTCTCAGCAAATAGCTTGGGGTGTCTACTTTCCAAAATGGGGTCATTTGGGGGGGGGTTTGTGCTATCTTGGCATTTTATGGCCTTCAAAACTGTGATAGTTAGTGAGGAGTGAAATAAAAAATTTACACCCTTAGCGTTTTAGCGCTAAAAATAACGCTCCCCATGCATCTCAATGGACCCTTTCACACTGAGGCATTGCGCTGGCAGGGCATTGAGAAAAGTCCTGCAAGCAGCATCTTTGGAGTAGCTTTTGGCCGTTGAAAAAAGCGCTTCAAAAATGCCGCTCTCCATTGAAATGAATTGAAAGCGCTATAAAAAACACCTGAATAGTGCCTATAATACGCCCTGAGCTGTAGAAAAGTTACATGATCCCACAGAAAGGTAAACATACAAGCAGAAAAGAGAGCATCTACAGCAACAGGACTGAAATTGTGATGTAGGGAGGTGGAAAAACGCTTGAAATACGCCTGCAGCGTTGCAGTAATTTTACCGCTAGCGCCCCAAAAATGGGGTAATAGTGTTAAGGCGTTTTAGGGTGTTTTTTTTTTTTTTTTTAATTTCTTTTTATTGAGTTTTTTCAATAGAGTTGTGTACAACTGGGTGCGTCAACGTGACACCCTCCCAGTGAAACTTTGGCCTCGCAGGGCCTAACATGTCTAAATCCTAACAGGTACAGTCTAAGCCTACCCCGTACCCCTTCCACTCCCACCCCTCCCAGAAACTTGTCACAGCTCAAGGATATCAATTAGCTAGATACATACTTAGTCTTATGCTTCACACATACACCTTTGTGGTGTCACATTATCTTCCACCTACCTATCTATTTCCTAAAATTGCAACCATTTATTCCCTCATGCAAGTATGACATAATGCGTCTAGATCTTTCTGATTAGAGTTTTACTCCTCCCTTGCGTATAACCCGTGGAATAAGTCTCTTTATCCCACCGTAGTGCTAGATTCCCACCATACCTTCCATATTTTATCGAACTTTTTCTCACAACCCCTCGCTCTATATGTTGACTTGTAAAATGGTAGCTCACTACTGACCATCTGTTTCCAAAACCTACCCTCTGGAGCATTCTTATTCTTCCATTTAAGTAGGATCGCTTTTTTCCCATAAAATAAGAGAATGGTAATTAGCGTTCTCAAGGCCCTGGTTGGGACCAGGTCCTCTACCAGCCCCAACAAGCAAACCTTAATTGTCACTGGAATTAGGGACTGATACCAGGTCTGAGATGCATTGTGTGATTTCCTTCCAATATGCTTGAATGGGTGGGCATGACCAAAATATGTGTTCTGCATTTGCTGGAGAGAAAGAACATCTCCAGCACTTTGCTGTGTCTCCTCCATACATTTTTGCAAGCCTGGCCGGGGTGTAATAGCTTCTATGTAAAAACTTAAATTGTATCAGTCTATCTCTTGCTGAAACTAGGTAGTTAAAAGGTTGCGTCCATAAGTCATCCCAGTCCTCACCCTGTAGCTCCGGAACCTCCGCCTCCCAATTAGCTCTACATTTAAGAACTGCCTTAGGAGTAGTTTTGAAAAATTCTTTATATGTTACTGAGAGAATTTTTGTTAATTCCTCCGCTGAGAGCAGAGATTCCAGAGCCGAAGGCAGGGACTCCACTCTCAGCTCCTTGAATTGTGTTTGGAATGCGTGTCTGATTTGGAGGAACCGGAAGAGGTAAGAATTCGGCAGGTCGTGTTTTGTCTTAAGTTGTGAAAATGTCAGAAGTTCGCCAAATGATGTGATGTCCTTGAGTGTTTTGATACCTTTTACTGCCCATATCATTGGGTATGGCAGACTGTAAAATTGTGGTAGTAGAGGATTCATCCATAATGGTGAGGACGGGGAGATACCCATATAACTAGGAGATGCTAATTTTACCGCCAGTCCCCAAGCTCTAATTGTAGCTATCATTGTCTCTGTAAGTGGTAGGTCAGTTTTTGTGCCCCTAAATAAGGCCAGCCGTAGGCTTTCATATGACCCAAGGTGAGCCGCCTCTAAAACCGTAGCCGCATCCCCATCATCTGACAGTAGCCATCTGCGGGCAAACACCATTTGTCCTGCCAGATAGTACTTATACCAGTCTGGCAACGCTAGTCCTCCTTGTGCACTTGGCTCCTGAAGAACCTTGAGACCCACCCGGGGGAGCTTAGGTGTCCATAGAAATGAGACTATCAGACTATCTATACGTTTGAAGTAAGCCTTTGGTATCCAAACCGGGGCATGTCTGAGAAAATACAGGATTACCGGTAAAATTTTCATGTTTATAAGGCATATTCTGCCTATTAACGAAAGGGGTAATTTAGCCCAGGCCTGAAATTTTTGCTTTATTAGGGTCAGCAGTGGGAGCAAATTTAAATTGAAGTAATCCTGTACTTTCGCTGTGATTTTTACCCCAAGATATTTGAGTGTATTTACCCATTGCAGTTGGAGATTGGTGTCCGCTTCGTCTTCAGCTTTAACGTCTATAGGCAATATGGACGACTTACTCCAGTTTACCTTAAGCCCTGAAAAAAGGGCGAATTTATTTAAAATTTCTAAGACCGCTTTTAAGGAATTGACAGGGTCATTCAGAAACAAAAGCATGTCGTCAGCGTATAAGGCCAACGTTTCGTGAAATGTTCCCACTTTAACCTCCTCCACACTACTCGAGGATCTTAGGGCAATGGCCACAAGTTCCATTACCAGGGCAAACAGAAATGGGGATAGTGGACACCCTTGTCTAGTACCTCTACCCACCTCAAAGAATGTAGAAACCGTAGATCCAAGTCTTATAGCTACCTTTGGGTTCTTGTAAAGCATATAAATCCATTTCCTGAAATTCGGACCGAATCCCATAACCTCCAGCACCCGGAACATGAAGTTCCAGTCGACCGAATCAAATGCTTTTTCTATGTCTATGGATACTACAATCCTTGTTTCCGAGTCTGAGGGTGGTAGCTGCAAGTGAGTAAAAAGTCTCCTCAAGTTTGTGTCTGTCGATTTACCTGGCATAAATCCGGTCTGATCGATATTTACTATGGCTGGGATTACCGTCGCTAGTCTTGTCGCAAGAATTTTTGTTAGAATCTTTAAGTCTGTGTTTAAAAGTGCTATTGGCCTGTAAGACGCACCAATCACCCAATGGGTGATTGGTCTGCCACTAGCATAGCCAGGAGCTTGCCATTCTTGTCCCCCTCTGCAAACACCCTATGTGCCGCCCTTGTCAAGTCTGAGCTAGTTAAGCCCTTCACATGTAGAGACAATCGCCTTCTCGCCTCTAGCAGTGCTTCATAGGAGGACCCATTATTAGTTCTAGCATGAACCTCAGCACATTCCCTCTCATCCTGTTTTAAAGTTTCCATTTCCTCATTCTCATTTACTCTGGCCGTTTCTATAGTTGATATGCATTCCCCCCCTAGTTACTGCCTTGAAAGCATCCCACACCGTTGTTGGTTCAGCGGACTCCGAATTAACCTCCCAATATGTCTTAATGGCCATCTCTAACTGAGTGGCCACCTGCTCATTTTGCAACCAATTGGCCGAGAGGTGCCATCCTCCCCCCCTCGCTCCAGTTGGAAAAGACAAAGCGAGAGAGAGAGGATTATGATCCGAAAGGCCTCCGGCCAGATAGTCAACATTCCCCACATATTGCAAGATATTGTTATTGCCAAAGGCTAGATCAATTCTCGCCGCCGACCTATGTGTCGATGACAGGTGAGAATAACATCTATCCATCGGATGTTTCCATCTCCACAACTCTGTTAGGCCCGCCGCAGCGGCCCATCCACACAGGTCCGCCGAACTCACCCTGCCCGGATTGGAAGAGTCCAATGCCGCATCTAGTACCGCATTGAAGTCTCCCATCAGGAGCAGAGGGAGATGCAGAAACTGGGCCAGTCGGGTCAACATATCGTATAGCAGCTGGACCTGGAAAGGAGGAGGAATGTAGACATTTACCAGTAGTATCCTGCTATAATACACCTCCATTACCATTGCCACATATCTACCATTAGGGTCTGTTATAATTTGGTGTACATTACACGGGATTGTCTTGCTAACCAGTACCGACACTCCTCTAGCAAAAGTGGAGTATGTGGAGTGGAAAGCTTTTTGAATCCATGGTTTGCGGAGAGACATCACCTTGCCACCCTCCAAGTGTGTCTCCTGTAAAAACACAATATGCGGTTTTGATTGCTTTAGGTATTGCAACACCGATGCCCTCTTAAACTTATTGTTTAGGCCTCTAACGTTCCAAGACACTATATGCAAGTTATCCGTCCCGGTCATTAAAATGATAGTAAAATTTGTTACCACATTTTAGAGAAAACTCCTTCCTCCTTTGCATTGAAAACAAACTAATTATGTAATCCATTCCACATATATCTATCTGAGCCGTGACAAGTTTGCTATACCCCCCCCCCCCCCCCCCGCTATTATACCAGTGAACAACCCCAACCGAACAAAAAAAAGTCTGGCATGTAGCTTTATCCCAAAAACCAAAAAACACAAAAATACCGTGGGCATATGCCGCATACGACGAAAGTCTGACAGCTCTTCTTCTGTACTCTTCCTCCTTCAATTGCTCTGGGCAACATATTCTTTGGAGCCTGTAAACTTTGTAGGATTAGGGTACTTATTCCCTACTGAGCCCTCCGCCCGCTTTTGGGTTTTGGGGCAGGCTTGACTGGTGTGACCTCCAATTTGACCCCCTTTAGGAGGGAACCACCTTGTTGATGAAATGATTCCCGCCAATACTGCATTCAGGAACAAAAATAAATAAATAAATAAAAATATAGAACCAAAACCGAAAAAATATAAAAATGCAAGATCAGCTTTGTATTGCATCATACCAGTTGAACAGAGACCGTCAGGAAAGTTGTCATAACTTCTGCCCATCCGTTTACGGATTCTGAAGACTGAAACAGGGATAATTCCGAACTCCCGGACCCTGTTTTCATATGTTAACTCTTTCTAGATGCGATGTTAATTCCAGGAGCGTTCGTAAGTTCTCCATTTTAGTGCTTCATGACGTATCTTCCTGGCTCTAGAACCAACACATGACCTGATTGGCACAATTCCATCTCCAACAGCGGGGATAATTTTTAGCAAATAACAACCTTGCTTTTAAACATTGGTGCTTTTAAGGTGGTGAAGCTGCATCTGTCCATCCAGGTAGTGGTCTCCCCAGACACTAGTATTAGGAGAGTTCCTTGTCCATCCATTCACATGCTTCAGCGGGGTTATCAAAGAATCTCACATTGCCTTTATACTGTATCCTGAGCCTGCTTGGATATAGCATGCTGTATTGCACCTCCTTCTCCCGTAAACGGTTTTAGGGTGTTTTTGAAGCGTCTTAGTGTGATAGGGCTCTTAGAAATCCTGAAGGCGTGACTGGTTTTCGGGGTCCCATACGCAGCTAGGCTCCCAAAAAGTCCCACACATGTGGTATCCCCGTACTCAGGAGAAGCAGCAGAATGTATTTTGGGGTGTAATTCCACATATGCTCATGGCATGTTTGAGCAATATATAATTTAGTGACAACTTTGTGCAAAAAAAAAAAAAAAGTTTGTCATTTTCCCGCAACTTGTGGCAAAATATAAAATATTCCATGGACTCAACATGCCTCTCAGCAAATAGCTTGTGGTGTCTACTTTCCAAAATGGGGTCATTTGGGGGGAGTTTGTGCCATCTTGGCATTTTATGGCTTTCAAAACTGTGATGGGTAGTGAGGAGTGAAATCAAAAATTTACGCCCTTAGAAATCCTGAAGGCGGTGCTTGGTTTTCGGGGCCCCATACGCGGCTAGGCTCCCAAAAAGTCCCACACATGTGGTATCCCCGTACCCAGGAGAAGTAGCAATGTATTTTGGGGTGCAATTCCACATATAACCATGGCATATGTGAGCAATATACAGTGGGGACAGAAAGTATTCAGACCCCCTTAAATTTTTCACTCATTGTTATATTGCAGCCATTTGCTAAAATCATTTAAGTTCATTTTTTTTCCTCATTAATGTACACACAGCACCCCATGTTGACAGAAAAACACAGCATTATTGACATTTTTGCAGATTTATTAAAAAAGAAAAACTGAAATATCACATGGTCCTAAGCATTCAGACCCTTTGCTCAGTATTTAGTAGAAGCCCCCTTTTCATCTAATACAGCCATGAGTCTTTTTGGGAAAGATGCAACAAGTTTTTCACATCTGGATTTGGGGGATCCTCTGCCATTCCTCCTTGCAGATCCTCTCCAGTTCTGTCAGGTTGGATGGTAAACGTTGGTGGACAGCTATTTTTAGGTCTCTCCAGAGATGCTCAATTGGGTTTAAGTCAGGGCTCTGGCTGGGCCATGACAACTTTTTGTAAACATTTTTTTTTTTTGCCATTATTCAATCACTTGGGACAAAAAATTAAATATTCAATGGGCTCAACATGCCTCTCAGCAATTTCCTTGGGGTGTCTACTTTCCAAAATGGGGTAATTTGGGGGGGGGGGGGGGGGTTGTACTGCCCTGCCCTGCCATTTTAGCACCTCAAGAAATGAGATTGGCAGTTATAAACTAAAAGCTGTGTAAATTCCAGAAAATGTACCTAGTTTGTAAACATTAACTTTTGCACAAACCAATAAATATACGCTTATTGACATTTTTTTAACAAAGACATGTGGCTGAATACATTTTGGCCTAAATGTATGACTAAAATTGAGTTTATTGGATTTTTCTTATAACAAAAAGTAGAAAATATCATTTTTTTTCAAAATTTTCAGTCTTTTTCTGTTTATATCGCAAAAAATAAAAATCGCAATCAAATACCATCAAAAGAAAGCTCTATTTGTGAGAAAAAAAGGACGCAAATTTCGTTTGGGTACAACATTGCATGACCGCGCAATTACCAGTTAAAGCAGCGCGGTGCCAAACTGTAAAGTCCTCTGGTCTTTAGGCAGCCAAAGGGTCTGGGGCTTAAGTGTTTAAGCATCATTTTGCCTGCTGCCTTGGCACAAGGCACCCAGTTTTTAGAAGGATTTACCTTCAGCATTAAGGATCTTCCAACTCCATGAGAGGCTGAACATGGAGGGGCAGGTTCGGCAGGGGGCTATGCAGCAAACAAATGACTTACCAACTGCAATCAGAGGTATCCTGGAGAAGACCAAAAAAAGAAGAACATCTTAGTTGGGGGAGGGGCTGCCTTTTATTCAGCTAGATACAGGTGGTCATGTGGGACTCCAGAGGAGGTGTTAACCCGTTGTGTGCTGACGTGAGGTGGGCCAGGAAAATATGGATTTTTAATACAGCTTACCTATAAAATCCTTTTCTTGGAGTACATCACGGGACACAGAGCACCATAATAATGACTAATTGGGTTATACGCTACCTTTAGGTGATTGGACACTGGCAACCAATAGAAAGACGGTTCCTCCCATATAACCCCTCCTATACAGGAAATACCTGTTTTGTAGCAAGCAATGACGATCCCAGAAAAGAGGGGAAAGACCTCTGTGTCCCGTGATGTACTCCAAGAAAAGGATTTTACAGGTAAGCTGTATTAAAAATCAATTTTTCTTTATCGTACATCACGGGACACAGAGCACCATAATAATTACTAATTGGGATGTCCTGAAGCAATGCACCTGAGGGGGGGAACACAATATCCTTAAGTCCAAACGGGCTAGAGACTATAAAGCTGCCTGCAACACGCTGTGGCCAAAAACAGTCTCTTTTTGAGATCTAACATCCACCTGGTGAACGTATGAACTGAAGACCAAGCGGCTGCTTTGCAAACCTGAGCCATAGACACCTGTTGGCGTACTGCCCATGATGCACTAACCCCTCTAGTGGAGTGTGCTTTTAAATCCCAAGGTGGAACCTTGCCCCTTAATCCATACGCCTGGAGTCTGGCGAATCCACCTAGATATAGTTGAACTTGTTGCCGGCTGTCCTTTTCTAGGACCTTCCGGCAGGACAAAAAGGCAGTCAGTCTTCCGAAAAGAAGCTGACATCTTTAAGTAAACTTTGATCGCCCTCACCACATCAAGCGAGTGAAGCGACCTTTCTAGTTTTAGGGTTTGGAAAAAAGGAAGGTAGAATGATATCCTGATTCAAATGAAATTTGGAAACTACCTTTGGTAAAAAATCCGGACGAGGGCGCATGACCACTCTGTCCTGATGAAGAATCAAAAAAGGTTCTCTACAAGAAAGGGCGGCCAATTCTGACACCCTTCTAGCCAACGTTATAGCCACCAAAAAAAACTATTTCCTGGCTAATAGGACAAACGGAATATGTCCAATAGGTTCAAACAGTTGACTCTCTAAGGCTGACAGCACCAAATTTAGGTCCCAGGGACATAAAGGCGGCTTAACTGGCGGCCTCAGATGCGTTACTCCTTTGACAAAGGTTCGTACCAAAGAATGGGATGCAATTGGTCTTTGGAAAAATACTGGTAAGGCCGAAATTTGTCCTTTAATTGTCCCTAAAGCAAGCTTCAAGTCTACTCCTGCTTGAAGAAAGGCCAGAACTCTTCCAATCGTATACCTACGAGGGTTCCACTTCCTTTCCTCACACCAAGCAATGTATGACTTCCAGACTCTACAATAGATAGCTCTAGAAACTGACTTTCTAGCATTTATCAGAGTAGACAAGACTGAACCCAGAATACCACGGTCTTTCAATATTCTGGTCTCAATAGCTATGCCATCAAATTCAGCAACTGTAAAGAAGGATGAAATATGGGTCCTTGAGACAACAGGTCTGGATGGCAGAGAAGGACCAATGGGTCCCCCACTGCCAACTTCACAATCTTCGAGTACCAGGATCTCCGAGGCCACGCTGGGGCCACTAGGATCACTGGCTTTCGTTCCTCCTGTATTCTGCGTAGTAAGTGCGGCAGAATTTGGATTGGAGGGAAGGCATATATCAGCGAATACTGATCCCAAGGAACTACTAATGCGTCAATCCTGACAGCAAGCGGATCCTTGGTCCTCGATACAAACCTGTCCAGCTTGGCATTGAATCTGGATGCCAGCAGATCCACATCTGGGGTCCCCCACTGTTGGCAAATCTGTAGAAAAACCTCAGGACGCAGGGACCATTCCCCTGGCAACAATTTCTGGTGACTTAGGAAGTCTTCCTGCCAATTGTCCACCCCCGGTATAAACACTGCTGAAAGAAACGGCACATGCTTTTCTGCCCAAGTCAATATGTAATTTACTTCTCTTGGGCTGCCTGACTCCTGGTACCTCCCTACCACTACCGTGGAGTTGTCGGACTGGACTCGGACAGGGAGACCCCGTAACCTGGACGTCCAGAAACGCAGAGCCAGACGAGCTGCCCGAATCTCCAATAGATTGACGGGCAAGGACCTTTCTGCCTGGGACCATATTCCCTGGACAGACGCATCCTCCAGGACTACTTCCCAGCCGAGACTACTGGCGTCTGTAGTTACCACTCTCCAAGCTGTTGGTGGAAAAGATTTTCCTTTTCTCAAATTGCTGGTTTTTGACCACCAAGAGAGGTTCCATTGTACCTGTGGGGACAGAACCATAGGATGATCTAAGGTTCGAGCAGACCTGTCCCAGGCTTCCAGAATCTGGAACACCCTGGAGTGGAACTGTGCGTATGGAATTGCGTTGAAGGATGACACCATTTTGCCCAGCAACCTCATGCACAGCCGAATAGAAGGTCTTGGTTCTTTTTTCACCTTTTGGACGAGTTCCACTATGGAAATTGCCTTCAAGGGGGGTAAAAACACCCTTTCTTGGGCGGTATTTAAGACCGGACCCAGATACACCAAGGCTTGGGTCGGACAAAGGGCCGACTTGTCCACATTTAGAATCCAACCTAGGTGTTGTAAAACCCGCACTGTTCTTGACACGTTTTGGATCAGAATGGGGCAGGAGCAATCCCTCAGGAGAAGATCGTCCAGATATCCTACCACGGAGATCTTCTGGGACCTTAGGGATGCCAACACCGGAGCCAAAATTTTTGTGAAAGCCCTGGGGGCCGTGGCTAGACCGAATGGCATTGCCACGAATTGAAAATGACAGCCCTCTATTGCAAAACACAGAAACCTTTAATGTGGTCCAAAGATTGGTACATGAAGGTATGCGTCCTTGATATATATGGACGCTAAATCTCCTTTTCTCAGAGATTTTATTATTGAATGAACCGACTCCATACGGAAGGACTGGACGTTTACAAAGAGGTTGAGAGCCTTGAGGTCCAAAATATGCCTTACTTCCCCATTTGGTTTCGGCACGGTAAAAAGGTTTGAGTAAAACCCCTTGAATCTTTCTTCGTGCTGAACTTTGACAATTACCCCTTGCTTCAGCAGATGCTGCAAAGCTAGGAATAGGCATTTCTTTTTCTCTGGATCCAACGGGACCCTTGAGTATAGAAAACTGTTTGGAGTAAATTCCCAGAACTCTGTTCTGTAACCCTGTGTTATAGTGGAAATGACCCATCTGTCTTGGACCAGATCTTCCCATGCATTCAAAAACAGCCGAAGCCTGCCCCCCACCCGTGAGAGCGGGGGCATCCCTTCACAAGGTTGACTTGGAGTTGCACTTGGCTGGCTTTTGATTCCATGGGCTTTCCTCTGACCCTGAGGCCGTCAATACCGCTTGGGGAAGAAGCACTAGGTCTTGGAGCATTGGGAATTTTATAAGAGGGTTGCTTCCCTCTTTTTTTAGTAGGGAGAAGGGCATTCTTTCCTCCAGAGATCTTTTGGATATATTTATCCAGATCCTCGCCAAACAAGCGTTCTCCATAGAAGGGAAAAGCTGCAAGTAGCCTCTTGCATGGCGTCTCAGCAGACCAGTTCTTTAGCCACAAAACCCTGCGCCTATGTATGGAAAGTAACGCAAAATGAGACATCTGCTGGATTGAGTCCTTCAATGCGTACACTGCGAATCATAGAGCATGAGGAAGCTCCGATAATTCCTCGGTAGGTTCCTTCTGACAAGGCAGGTTTTTTATTAACCTTTTAAAACGGTCTTGGCAAATCCCAATAGCTGCAACTGCTGGCTGAACTGCTGCACCAGCCACCAAAAAGGAGGCTTTTAATAAGGACTCTAGCTTTTTATCGGCCGGATCCTTAAATACCTGGGCATTATCCACTGGGTAGGTTAAATTGTTATTCACTGAAGAAATAGCGGCATCCACCAAAGGTGTACCCCATTTCTTCCTGAACTTTTCCTCCATAGGATATAAGATAGAAAACCTTTTTGGAGGTAAGTATATCCTGTCAGGATGATCCCAGTCTGCGTAAACCACCTCCTCCAATAATGGATGCAAAGGGAACGCTTGGGAACCCTGCTGAGGTCGCAAGGATCCCAAAGTAGAACAGGAAAATCCAGACTCCTGAACCGGGGGTAACTTAAACCTGACTCGTACCATCTCAGTCAGAGATCGGATAAACAATTTCTGGGAATGGGAGGCTGAAATTGGCTCCTCTGAACCTGAGTCCTCAGCTGAGGATTCTTCAGCCTCTCCTTCCTCCCGGTCCTTTATGGCCGCCTCCTCCAAATCCTCTGCCCACTCTGGTTCCAGATCACCTGGACCCCTCTGGCTATACGAGTCCTGGTGCTCTAGTGATTCTCCACTTGGCCCGGGCTCAGGGGAGGGAGATCTATTACGCTTCTTCCCTCTCTGTGTTACAGAAGCAATCATGCCAGATATTTTGCCTTCAAGGCCCGCTAATGCAGATGCCAAATCATCCTTAGTAACATAAGCCGAGGCAGGAATATTGGTAGTGGCCACTATGCCTGACAAATGCAATGGCTCAGCAAGGCCAGATGCCGCAGGTCTTTCAGGGAGACTGAGGCTGCATCAGCATGGGGCTGGTCTCCTGTTTTCAAGGGAGGTACTCTTACCCCTGTGCCTACCCTGCTCCCTGTACCTCGTTTTCTGGAAGACATTGCTTACGAGGAAAAAAAGTACTCCCCACAAGCTGTAACCAGCGTTTAACCTGTCGCAACTGTGTCCAAAACCTCCAGACTCACGTGCCCAAGTATCGCTCTATGCTGTCCCAGCACACGCCAGGAGCTCCAGCTTCTTATAAAGCCTTATCTGGTAGTGGACTGAGCGCATGCGCGCGACCAGCGGCATGCACGGCGCATCTGCCGTGCGCAGACGCACGCCGTGCATCTGTGACGCGCACAGCAGCGGCGCATGCGCACACCAGCCATAAGTGTGCGCCATACCGGCCATCTGTAATCTTTAGACACACGCATAAGGTTTTCAGTGGAACAGAGGGAATATGTGTATTAAAAAATTCCCAAAGCGAGTACCGTCCCAAGCAGCAGGGCCTGTTTTACCAGGCCCAATCTTCCCCATCACGGCGGGTAGTGCCTCAGAGGACCTTCAAGGACTGGGATCCCCATTTTTTTGGGGTCCACACCCTTGGACCTGTAAGGCACCCTTCTGGTTTACCTTGGGCAAGTTTTATGACCAGGAATACCAGCTTTAACAAGGGTCCAGCACCATATAGGACACATTACAAGCAAAACCTCGCTCTTGAACCGAGGCTCGGGTACCATCCACTTTAGCTTTCTTATGCCACCCGAATAGATCCGATTATAACATCCTCACTGGGACATTATTTGAAGAATTTTGAAGAGATTCAACAGCCATGACCATCACCTTCAAGGCACTGGCGTAAAAACTGAGGTATTTCCTGTATAGGAGGGGTTATATGGGAGGGAGCGTCTTTCTTTCTATTGGTTGCCAGTATCCAATCACCTAAAGGTAGCGTATAACCCAATTAGTCATTATTATGGTGCTCTGTGTCACGTGATGTACGATAAAGAAAAGTGGTTAATTCAGGGCTAGGCAGAAAAATGCTTAAAAAATACTGATGCACATGCAGCTGCCCCTCTTCAAACACTGGGTCGGGGGAGGGACACTCGCTGTCACTTCTATGTGAACATTTAAATATTTACAGATCCTTGACCTTCAGCATATGAGCTTTAAAACAAACCACCATTCTCAGATCTTTGTGACTGCAGAGACTGTGGAGAAATTCATTCTCAAAATTCAAATAACATCTTAGCCTAAACCCTCTCAGCAGTGACTATGAAGTCTTCCACCTTTTTAATGTTAACATGGCATAGGAGGGGGAAACCAAGCTGAGCTGCTAAGAACTTGGAGGATGAACTGCTCTACAGTGCCTGCTGCTTCAGAGGTTAGTGAATGCTTGTTTTAAAGCTCATTTAGTGCTTGTTAATATTATGTAAAAACTTTGAATGTTTACAGCCTGGTCATTGATTCGCTGTAAGCTTTTGAAAACAAGTATGCAGCACAAGGGCCTACCTAACATTATTTATATCCAAGCGGGTTTTTTTTTTTTTAAGATTAAGCAGATCCCACATTGAATCTAAAAAAATCAGACTGTATGTGGCCAGGGTTGGTAATTTAAAACTCTAAGAAATTGGATATATTTTTCCCCTCCTTTTAAGCACAACATCATCTATAGCTAGCTTTCTGGGTTACGGCAATACATACAAATTATTGATATACAAGCAGAAATTGTTTTTTTTGTTTACACTACCCACATTCCTTATCTATAATTATGTATATCAGCTGCCTAGTTATATGTTAAACTGTGAAGACAGAGACCGGCAAAAGGCTGGCTATTTCCTCCAAACTGCAAAGGAACACTGACAGCTGCTGGAGTGCTCTTTATTCTGCTTTCATCTTGGTGTGATGGTAGAATGGAAAGAGCCCATCTGTATACATTGTCCTAAAACAGATGAACAGTTTTTTAACCGAGATTACTTTGTATTCATAGTTTAGCTCTGCAGGAAATGCAAGAGCAACCTAATGTGGTTTATTCTTGGATTTGCTGAGCAGTCCACCACACCAGCATGACATCCTGCCAAACGGAACTGTCTGCTTAGAAATCAATAAGTGAAATTATAGGGATGTCTTAATGCATGCCACCAGTGTAAAGGGCAAAGGTATATAACTAACTGAAAGGCATGTGCAATGCTGTCAAGGGGAATATATACACCTATGTTTATTGCTTTTATTAAACAACTACCTCCCTGCACTTCAGAAAAAAAAAAACATAATCCAACATATGACACTATAAAACAAGATTATTGTAATATATGTATGGTGGATATATAAATGATTATCTTCTTCAATAAAGAAGTCCCATTATTAACCACTTTACTTTCATTTGACTAAAGGAATGAGAAACGGTGCCAGAATAATATAAAAAAAATATAAAGTGATGCTGCACCAAAACATTAGTGAACCTAATGAAGTAAAAAATAGTGAAATATTGGGCACAAAACCATATATACATATGAATGTCAACTAGACCCACATAGGTGTGACATACTAATCAACACATATACTATAAAATATATCTAAACCAGTCCAATATAGAGAAATGTGAAATAAATATAATTATATCTGTGAAACAAATATAAATGGGTGTATTTCTTCTGTGTGGGTGAAATCTCCAACACCGTGCCTTCATAAAGTGCAGTATGCTAGTTTCTTGTGAAAAAAATGCTTCACCCGAAGTGACAAATAAATCTGCTCACCAGATGTCTCTGGCCACAAGGTGACCACCAGGCCTAAAGTATGGAAAACTTCCTTAGCAAACCAGGATCCTTCAAGCCAATTAGAACTTCGAGCATCTCCAATATCGATCAAACCTCATACAGTCATAGATGGTGAATGTTAATCCTCTGATAATTACACTCAATGCAAATCCCAAACACTCCTTATCCTTATCTTAAATCTGTAAAGATTGGCTCTCCCAAGAATGAGCGAAAAAACGGCAATATAGTGTAATACTGTCTTTATTGTCAGAGCATTTACATGCCTTAAAACGTACAGCAGATGGCAGCTCAGCTGTGGGATGAGGCAGGGGACGATCCATCACTTGAATGTGAAACCAGGAAGCGCTATGCATTTTCCTGAAGATGTGCGCCTGGGCACAAAATGCATTGAAAACGAGGCTATAGATGCTAGTTACAGGAGCTATCTCCTCCCACAGCTGAGCTGCCATCTGCTGTACCTTTTAAGGCATGTAAGTGCTCTGACAATAAAGACAGTATTACACTATATTGCCGTTTTTTGGCTCATTCTTGGGAGAGCCAATCTTTACAGATTTAAGATAAGGATAAGGAGTGTTTGGGATTTGCATTGAGTGTAATTATCAGAGGATTAACATTCACCATATATGACTGTATGAGGTTTGATCGATATTGGAGCTGCTCGATTGAAGTTCTAATTGGCCTGAAGGATCCTGGTTTGCTGAGAAAGTTTCCATACTTTATGCCTAGTGGTCACCTTGTGGCCAGAGACATCTGGTGAGCAGATTTATTTGTCACTTCGGGTGAAGCATTTTTTTCACAAGAAACTAGCATACTGCACTTTATGAAGGCACGGTGTTGGAGATTTCACCCACACAGAAGAAATACACCCATTTATATTTGTTTCACAGATATAATTATATTTATTTCACATTTCTCTATATTGGACTGGTTTAGATATATTTTATGGTTAATGTGTTGATTAGTATGTCACACCTATGTGGGTCTAGTTGACATTCATATGTATATATGGTTTTGCGCCCAATTTTTCACTATTTTTTGCCGTCATTTGACGGCGGCAGAATGGCACTGCTGGGCGGATCGCCGTAGCCACAGTGCCCGCGGCGATCGGATTCGTTACAGAACCGATCAGTCTTCAGGTCCAGGCCAATGATTTCTGGCCTGGACCTGCTGATCAGTTCTGGCGAGTGAAATGCCTCCCCTGCCTGTAAGTGTAAACACAGGCAGGGGAAGCGATGTCATCTCCCCTCGTGGAACACTTTTCCGTTCCAGAGAGAAGAGAGAGGATGTCTAACAGTGAGTTGCACAACACTACCCTATCACCAGTACATGTAGGCACACTTGTCACCCCCCCCCGATCGCTGCCACCCCCCCCAGTTAACCCCTTCACTCCCTGTCAGTGTCACCAAGTGCAGTTTTCAGATTTTTCACTGATCACTGTACTGGTGTCATTTGTGACTCTAATCAGTGTTGGGTCAGTTAGTAGGCCCAGGTACCCCCTATAACCCCCCTAATAAAGGTTTAACCCCTTGATCGCCCCCCAGTTAACCCATTCACCCCCTGTCACCAGTGTCACTAATATAGTGTACAGATCTTTTTTGTGATTGCTGTATTTAGTGTCACGGGTGACGCTAGTTACTGTCACCACCAGGTTTTTATAGTGTAAGGGTACCCGCCATATATTGCTGAATAAAGGTTTAACCCCCTGATCACCAGCAAGTACAGATTTTAGCATCAGGGTCAGCGTCAGCGAGAGTCAGATTAGTGCCAGTAGCGCTAACACCCATGAACGCACCATACAACTCCCTTACTAGTATAGTGTCTGAATGGATCAATATCTTTTGATCTGATCAGATCTATACTAGCGTCCCCAGTAGTTTAGGGTTCCCAAAGAAAAACGCGGGATCAGCCCAGATACCTGCTAGCACCTGCGTTTAGCCCCTCCGCCCAGCCCAGCCCACCCAAGTGCAGTATCAATCGATCACTGTCACTTACAAAACACATAACTGCAGCTTTAGCAGAGTCAGGCCTGATCCCTGTGAACGCTAACAGTTTTTTTGGTAGCGTTTGAAGCAGTTGCTGACAATCGGGTGCTCTTTTTTTCCTGTGAGTTTCACTAGTTGTACCAGTAAATTTAAAGGCCACAATGTCCAATCAAAGGTACACTAGTGAAGAGGCCTACACGTTTCTGAGCATGACAGATGAGAGTGAAGAGGAAATCACCCATCTGCCAGATTCAGGCTCAGAATATGAACCAGTAGACCGCAGCGGCACTCCGTCATCAGAGCTATCTGTCTGAGTAGTGGTCCCTGCCAAGGTCAGGTGTATCTGACCCGGTTCTTCTGCTGTTGTTGAGGTACAAGAACTGCAGGGCTCTCGTATGGAGCAGAGAGCCAGTACTAGTGCCGCTTATCCTTCTGGTGATCTGTCAAGCACCAGCGGCCTAGTACATCCTGGTCGTACATCCAGCACTGCAGTAACACTTAGTGACGTGGCGAGTCCCATAAGTGCAGTTCAAGCTGGTGCGGTGGCTAGCACAAGTAGTGTCCCGCAGCCACCAAGAAGACAAACACAGGCCCGTCGAGCCGATAGTGCCCTTCCCGCTGCATTTTCCAATCCGAATTGGAAGCCCACCACTTCTGCAGTACCCATACTTCCCCCATTCACTGGCCAACCTGGAATACAGGTGGAAACAGTTGATTTTACGTCAAATGATTTTTATTCGCTGTTTTTCACAGAAGATCTCTATAGATCTATTATGGACCAAAGCAATTTGTATGCTGGTGAATTCATCACCGCTAATCCCCAGTTGACCCTTGACAGAGATTGGAAACCTATTATGGTTTCCGAATTTAAGACCTTTCTGGGCCTATCCCTCCTCATGTGCATAGTTAAAAAAAAAAGAGTTGCAGTCATATTGGTCCACTGACCCAATTCACCATATGGCTGTGTTCTCTGCATCCATGGCCAGGACACAATACGAGCAAATCCTGCGGTTCATGTATTTTAATGACAATGAACTCCTGTCGTCCTCAGGGTGACCCTGAATTTCGGCTCTCCAAAATTCACCTCCTAGTAAACCACTTCAAACAACAGTTTGCAGCCTTGTTTACTCCCGATACTCCCGATCAAGTTGTCTGCGTTGATGAGTCCCTGATTACATTTTCTGGCCGCTTGTCTATCAAACAGTATCTTCCCAGCAAGCGTGCCAGATATGAGGTCAAGATGTATAAGCTCTGTGACAGGGCAATAGGCTATACATATAGCTTTATGGTTTACGAAGGATAAGATAGCCACGTAGAGCCTGAGAACTGTCCAGATTACATAGGGAGCGCTGGCAAGATTGTGTGGGACTTGGTGTCACCCTTATTCGGAAAGGGGTACCACTTGTACGTGGACAATTATTACACGAGCGTGCCACTTTTTAGTCTCTTGTTTGATCGTGGAATTGGCACATGTGGTACCGTGTGATCTAATCGCCGGGGCTTACCCGAGGGGCTTGTAGAGTCCCGTCTTAGGCTGAGGGAGAGATCCTGCTTGAAGGTGTAATAATTTGCTCGCTGTGAAGTGGAGGGATAATCGGAATGTTTTCGTTCTGTACTCCCTTCACACAGATGCGACAGTCCAAATTCCAACGGCGACTGGTGTTGTGGAGAAACCCCTCTGTGTCCACGAATACAACCTTAACATGGGAGGGGTAAACCTCAACGACCAGTTGTTGGTGCCATACCTAATTGCCCGTAAGGCCAGACGCTGGTACAAAAAAGTGTCTGTATACCTTCAATAGGCTCTGCTGAACGCTTATGTGCTATACAAGGCGTCAGGACGAACTGGATCCTTCCTTAAATTCCAGGAAGAGATCATCACAGCCCTTCAGTTTCCAGATGGTGCTGTGGCCCAACTTCCCAATGCAAATCCAGTGAGCCGGCTGCATGAGAGGCACTTCCCAGAAGTCCTCCGTGGTACCCCAGGTACCAAAAAAGATGTTGTGTAGGAAATGCAGATACAGGCATGACACCCGCTTTTATTGTCCCTTCTGTCCTAACCAACCTGGTCTCTGCATCGGTGAATGTTTCCAACGCTACCACACACTAGTGGAGTATTAGCGTAGGGTACAGCACTGCACAGTCATAGGTCACACTTTAACAGGGTCTCCTAGAATACCATCGCATTTTATAGAGACCCGCACCTGGAACCTTTACAGTTACAAAAAAAAGTGTAAACAAAAAAAAAGGGTAAAAAATTATAAAATAAAAAAGCCCAAAATAGTTGTCGTTTTATTGTTCTTCTCTCTCTCTATTCTCTGTATTGTTCTCTCTATTGTTTTGCTCTGTTTCTCTGTATTTTATAACTGCAATGTTTTATTGTTACTATGTTTTATCATGTTTACTTTGCAGGTATGCAATTCTTTTATACTTTACTGTTTACTCTGTTTTATTGTTAACCATTATTTTCTTTGTAGGTACGCCATTTAGCTGCTGCACTGATTTATTTATCTTGACAGGAACAGTGTTTGCTCTCACGATGCGTAAATCAGCTACTCCAGCGCTGTAGGAGGTGATTTCACGACTGCAGTTAAAAAAACGGTGCATGTATGCCCATCATTAGAAGTGGGTGGATGCAGGACAGTATTCTGATGGTGGGCATACCCACCGATCAATCTCTCATTGATCTCCTGCAGGCTGCATGAAAAAAAAGAACATTACAATATATGCCCAACAAGGACCAGCAACGTGCTGGTATGTCCGTTTATATCGCAAAAAATAAAAACCCCAGAGGTGATCAAATACCATCAAAAGAAAGCTCTATTTGTGGGCAAAAAAGGACGCAAATTTAATTTGGGTACAGCATTGCATGACCGCGCAATGCCAAATTGTAAAAAGTGCTCTGGTCAGGAAGGGGGTAAAACCTTCCGGGGCTGAAGTGGTTAAGTGTAGTAACCCACACGTGTTCCATGCATCTAACCGCAGGCAGTCCCATTAATGTCTATTGGGACACAGCGGCTGCATAGACAAAGCTACTGCTTTCCATCTGACATGCGTGCAGGTGTTGGTACGTTGCCCCCGAAATCACATTGTCTTGCACCCGCATGCATGTTAAATTGGGAGAAGTGACTGTGTCCCAATAGAAATGAATGGGACTGCCTGCAGGCGGATGCATGGAACATCTGTGCGTTCCATGTGGGCAAATGTGGCCCTTCACATGGATGAATGCCTACACCTAAACCATGCTCTCTCCAGCGCTGCAATGTCCTGGAGCTCTCCAGCAGCCGCTGACATTTTCAGCCCGGTAGCTTCCAGATACTATTGATCCTGTGTCCAGAGCTCAGTGTACTGGGGTGGACAGGAAGAGTAGGTAACATTAAGCCCTCCTTTACACCAATGCGATCTGACAGTTCAAAATCGCATGACAAGTTGCACCCTATTTTTGGCAATGGAACCATTCAAATCATTGTGACTCTGAAAATGGTTCCTGCACTACTTTTCTGTGGTTTTATTGTGACTTGCATTGGCTTCTGTTAAATGAAGTTGCAATTTAATCAGAGATCCAAATTGCACTGATCTGCGGCTTTGAAATCTCCTTGATATAGCGCAATTTTAAAGCCACACTGGTGTGGACCAGGCCTAATGCAGAAGAGACTTAGAATGTTTCTTCTGCATTAAAAATCCTGCCTAAAAATTAGCAATTAAGAATAAGAACTCCAATACAGTAGAACTCCTGCCAAAAATATCAAGATAAAATGAAGAGCCTAATAAAAATAAATACAATAAAACCAGTTCTTGCTACACTATTCACCTACAACCCAGAGATTGCTCCTACTTTTTTTCTGGCATTAGGTGTCCTCAGTCCGATGACCAGCATCATTCAACCCACTTCCTCTAAACCCAGGTTGTGCTGGACCTGCCACAGTCTGTAAATGGACAATGAAAGAAGAAGCAGCAGCAGAGCATTGATATCATCTCTCTATCATTTAGCTTTCTATTACTCTGCTTCTTGCCTGCACATTAACTTATTGGCTCTTTGTACTGTTTTCGCCTCACAGCCCCTATTTACACCTGAGAGTTTTTTTGCGTGATAATGCTCAAGCTAAAGAATCCCATTATTCCCAATGTGCCAGTTTACATTCATGTGTTCTGTCAGTTGCCGCCTGTTACGTGAAGCTCAAAAAAGTACATGAGCTTTTTTGGGGCAGAATTGTGTTTTTGGCCCCAGACTTGAATGGGAACACCTGAAAAACGTGTTTGCACATACTTTTCCAGCACTCCCCTTTCAAATCCAGCTCAAGGCACAAAAAACCCTTGCACTGGGGCCCCACAGACTGCAAGGGTTAAATGTCCAATAGGTTTAGGAAGTAGAATGCTCCAGCATTGGCCTCTTCTCCTCAACCACTGTGCTATGGGAGCAATTCCTTGGTATCATTGTGTACATTGCAGGGCTATTATGTGGAGAGGGTGAGTTTGTGACTGCAGCAGAGAACCGCTTAGAGAGGAGGTTGCAGGGGACCAGTCGAGCAGATCAAGGGAGCCTGCTCGAGCAAGTAGACAGTGTCTAATACAGCCTCTTCCACAACCCCTTGGGCTTAAAGGATAACCAAACACAAGAGCAAAAAATGTAATCTGTTGCAGCTTCCACTCCGCTGTATTCGTTTTCTTTTCTTTTTTTTTAAGCTAAGACCTTTCTCAGCAAATACAGAAAACACCTGTTGATCTTGCTAGAAATGCTGTATCCTTGTCACTTCTTGTGAACCATAGATCATCTTCCTTACTATCTTCTGTAAGCTACCAATTGCCCTGCCCCAGCGTAATGAAGCTGAAGAGATACAGACACATTTCTTGTCCATATTAGGAGTGTCCTGAGGAAGCGCACATGCTCAGTGAGCAAAACATGTAGACGTGATTACAGCACTCTGCCTGAGGTCAGCTACCGACGGTAATCTTTCCATCATGCCGCTCCACAGCAAGCTGCTACGGCCACACTAGGGCTGAAAGGAGAAATGCAGCTGGGAAGGACTGCACTATATTTCTAAGGAGTATGACAGCTGAGCCCACATATGATACTGAATCTCTACAGGAGTGGTGCTTTAAACAGTGGTTACGAGAAACTGATAACGAGTGTAGTGTCCAAGCCTACAGGTTATCAGAAGCCACTTGACTACATTGAAAAAACAGCAGATGTAAGAAAAAAAGGTATTTACCAAGAAGGATACCAAACAGTAATATCTGTTTCAACTAGGGACACGATAACTGGGTTAGCAGGCAACACAATAAGGCCAGCTTTCAAATTAAATATAAAAGAAAAATGGTATTGATTGTTAAAAGAGGGAAGAGTAAAAGAGAAGCAGAGGAGGGAGAAGGAGGAAATAAAAAGGGGGGGGGGGGATAAAATAAAAAGATACCATAGGAAGATCCCGGACATGATTGGGATCTCAGACATTAGTAGAGATAAAGGAGTCAAAGTCAGAAGAATACTGTCCACGTAAGTTTGTGTGAGTCAGATTTGTCCTCATCCCATGCAGTCAGATGTTCTACGAACTCAGTCTTGTCCGACTCACAAGCCCATTTAGCCTCGACCTGGCGCCAATGCCTGGCTATTACTGAACGTGCCGCTGTGATAAACTGCCTAAGTTTCTTTTAATTGGTCTGTAAGAGCCTGGTAACATGGACAGCACTGTAATCTGAGGTTCATTTAGGATTTTATCTCCAAATAATTTACCAAACAAGTGTAATATTTTATCCCAAAATTGGAGAATTTTCGGACAGGTGCCCCAAATATGGCTCATGGTGCCAGGCTCCTGCAAACATCGCCAGCAAGTATCAGGGATAGATGGATCAATTTTATGTAGAAGTGTAGGGCAGTGCTACCATGTATATACCATGTATTTGTATGAAATAGCCAGTATTTTGTCCCAATCCATATCGTCCAACGATACTTGCAGTTCCTGTTCCCATTTCGGAAGAAATGGCAGCGGGTTAGGGTAGGACTCCCTCAACAAGATCTGGTATATCTCCGAAAAGTGTGTGGTCCAGTCTAGAAGTCTTGAGATAACAGATATTCAAAAGCAATGCACGGTCGTTTCAGGAGGTCTATAAAGGGCCTTGTACTCAAATAATGTTTCAGCTGTGTACACTCTAGCCATGCGCACAATGAGCTATGGCAAGAGGGGAGTATCTGGGAAAGGGAAAGAGAAACAAGAGTCTGACCACAAAGGGTATGACTTAAAAGAGGACAGTTTCGGCGATGCCAGTAGAGAAAGCTAGAGCTAGTCTAAACAACGGGGTCAAAGGACTTGGTCTTGAACAGAGTAAGCCCTTACATAAGTAAGTATCCCACGTCTGCAAAGTAGTGTGGACTGTGAGGGGTAATAAATCTTTTGAGGGCCTCTGATCAGGTTGCAACCAGGGTAAGGATGTAAGATCAGGGGAAATAAGATCGTTCTCCAAACGAGTCCACAATTTGGTGGAATGACCATGATACCAGTCAACTACTCTAAGCAGTGAAGCTGCATGAGAATATAGGGACAATTGGGGAAGAGCCACCCACCCCCCTGCACTTAGGCAAGGAAAGGAGAGTGTGTCGAATTCTGGACTTTTATGTCACCATATGGAGGTACGGATAGCTCTATTTAGAGATAAGAAAAAAACAGGAGTTGGGGGAACAGGGATGGCCTGAAAGATGTACAATAATTCCAGTAAGATGTCCATCTTAATAGTATCTTTGCTATTTAAACCCTCTTTAATTTTTATGTTTGTAATAAAGATTATGTTTTTTTGATTAAAATCACTGTGGTCCCAATATAGAACTTCTTTCAATGGTTAACCCGTTTGGGATTTCCATGTTACTCTTTGTTCTAGCTTAACAATTAAGTTCTCTGGACCCCAACTTTATTCATTTTGGTGAGTCTGTAATAATTATTCTCTTGCTATGTATCAGAAAGAATACTGCAAATGTTTTTATGAGTTTGGTGACGTATCAGGAGTTTAGCCTAGGGTGACAACTATGGCTCCCTAAATAGACACAATGGAGGAGTGACCTAATCACCCAGGGACAGGAAGTGTGTTATTTGCAGGATTACTAGGTGAGAATAAAGCAAAAGAAGCTTGGAAAAAGAAAACAAATGCACCCACCTTACTGGACACTAGTAATCGTCAACATATTACATTTTTTGTTTTGGGTTTAGATGCACCTTAACAAGCATTTAACCCTTGCAATGGGAAGGAGTCCCCACTATAAGGGTATTTTTATTTATTTTTTGGCTGTGCTCAGACTTGGACTTTAAAGGTCTATGTGATCAAAAACACTTGATTTTGCACCTGTACTATAAAACATGTATTAAATTGCATGTATGGGGCGGCACAGTGGTGTAGTGGTTAGCACTTTCACCTATCAGCAAAAAGGGTTGCTGATTCGAATTCCAACCACAACACTACCTGCCTGGAGTTTGCATGTTCTCCCTGTGCCTGCGTGGGTTTCCTCCCACATTCCAAAGACATTTAGGATCCTGTCTAAATTGGCCCTAGTATATGAATGTGACTTAGGGACCTTACATTGTGAGCTCCTTGAGGGTAGGGACTGATGTGAATGTACAATATATACACTACCGTTCAAAAGTTTGGGGTCACATTGAAATGTCCTTATTTTTGAAGGAAAAGCACTGTACTTTTAAATGAAGCTAACTTTAAACTAGTCCTAACTTTAAACAAATATACTCTATACATTGCTAATGTGGTAAATGACTATTCTAACTGCAAATGTCTAGTTTTTGGTGCAATATCTACATAGGTGTATAGAGGCCCATTTCCAGCAACTATCACTCCAGTGTTCTAATGGTACAATGTGTTTGCTCATTGGCTCAGAAGGCTAATTGATGATTAGCAAACCCTTGTGCAATCATGTTCACACATCTAAAAACAGTCTAGCTCCTTCCAGAAGCTACAAAACTGACCTTCCTGTGAGCAGATTGAGTTTCTGGAGCATCACATTTGTGGGGTCAATTAAACGCTCAAAATGGCCAGAAAAAGAGAACTTTCATCTGAAACTCGACAGTCTATTCTTGTTCTTAGAAATGAAGGCTATTCCATGCGAGAAATTGCAAAGAAATTGAAGATTTCCTACAACGGTGTGTACTACTCCCTTCAGAGGACAGCACAAACAGGCTCTAACCAGAGTAGAAAAAGAAGTGGGAGGCCGCGTTGCACAACTAAGCAAGAAGATAAGCACATTAGAGTCTCTAGTTTGAGAAACAGACGCCTCACAGGTCCCCAACTGGCATCTTCATTAAATAGTACCCGCAAAACACCAGTGTCAACATCTACAGTGAAGAGGCGGCTGCGGGATTTTGGGCTTCAGGGCAGAGTGGCAAAGAAAAAGCCATATCTGAGACTGGCCAATAAAAGAAAAAGATTAAGATGGGCAAAAGAACACAGACATTGGACAGAGGAAGACTGGAAAAAAGTGTTGTGGACGGATGCCAAAGGTGTGCAATGCTGTAATTGCTGCAAAAGGAGGATTCTTTGATGAAAGCAAAGTTTGATGTAAAAACAATGTTATTTCAAATACAAATCATTATTTCTAACCTTGTCAATGTCTTGACTCTATTTTCTATTCATTTCACAACGTATGGTGGTGAATAAGTGTGACTTTTCATGGAAAACACAAAATTGTTTGGGTGACCCCAAACTTTTGAACGGTAGTGTATGTAAAGCGCTATGTAAATTGACAGTGCTATATAAGTACCTAAAATAAATGTACAAACACACAAAAAAGGTCTCTAAACTGCCTGCCTACACTCACATCTGGCAAGTGAGAATAGGGGCACACTCCAATCTTGCCGGGAGTGCCCCCAGAGTGAGACTGATACTAGGTCAAGCTATGGTTCTTGCAGTTACAAAATAGAGACAAATTCCAGGTATGGATATTTTATACATGGTTACACTAGTCCAACTTGGACCAATATAACAATATATATACCATACCTGGCCAACGCTCCTGGAAGTTGAAAATCTCTTAAGTAGATCCCACTACTTAAGTGATCTTGGTTCTGGGTCCTGTGCTAAGTGACTGGCCTGCTGCATTCTAAACACAGGAGATTGGCCATTTAGAGAATGCTTTGGGGGTTGTTTACAAAAGGGAAATCCACTTTGCACTGAAAGTGTACTTGAAAGTGCAGTCGCTCTAAATCTAAGGGGTAGATCTGAAATGAGTGGAAGCTCTGCTGATTTTATCATCCAATCATGTGCAAGCTAAAATGCTGTTTTTTATTTTCCTTGCATGTCCCCCTCAGATCTACAGCGACTTTACTTTCAGGTGCACTTGCAGTGCAAAGTGGATTTTCCTTTAGTAAATAACCCCCTTTGTGTTTTTTTAATTATTGCAAAGCGTTCTCTGATTGGATGAGGTGGAATGGTCAGGGTGGTGAGATCACGCACTCCACTTCCAATTGGAACGCTTTGCATTCATTCAGAAAATGCAAAGCATTCTCTGAATAGCGCCGGGCTGAAGGCCAACCTCCTGCGTGCACAATGCCGAAGGCCAGCCACTCAGCATGGGTCCCGAAAGCAAGTGACCACTGGAGAAGCTGTTACTGTTTCAGAAATTTCAAGCTTCCAGGGCCAGGTATGGTAAATATATAGTTACATTGGTCCAAGCTGGACCAATGTAACGATGTAAAAATATACCATGCCTACAATTCTTCTTTAATGTATTAATGAATACAGAGCTACAATAACTGATGTCATTGTAATTTCATAAAAAGACTGATTACTTAGACTATGAATAGTGATTGCTGATTGGCACCTAAAACTGAAGCTATCACTGTTTATTGTGGGTGAAATCAATCCGACAATGACATCTATCGTGTCTTTGTTAGAATAATGCATGCAGTTTTACATCGTGAAGGAAACTGACAATACAAGTCTGGCCAATGTTCCACGTGGAAATAATTGTGTTAAAATAAGAGCTTGTTAAGGGAAAAAAAAAATCAATTGTGCAGGGTTGCACAGTTCAGCAGATTTGGAATTAAATCATACCATGTGGTGTTTTCATTAGTTAAGCTTTCAACTCTTCTGCTCCTGCCACCCACATCAACCAGCATAGTTGCAGCACTGGTTGGTGGAGCACACCAGCGATCATATATCAGACCTCTTCCAGGAGAGGAGAAATTTGCAAAGCTTCATTATCCTGCAGGAAAGCAAGGCTTCCGGCTTGAGTTGTTGCCTCTGCACTTCATCCTAGCTCATTAACGTGTACATGTGAAGGAGTGCCCAGCACACACAGCTCTGTTTATCACTGGTGGGTCTGGGGCAGCACAGCAAGGCTTGAGGTTATGTGTTTCTTTGTTAGCCCCGTCCAGTGACCACTGAATACTTGTGTCTGAACCCAAGAACAGAAGGGAAAGAGGGGGTTTTTGCATTCTCTGACATTTTGATAAAATATTTTTTTTTTTAATTTTAATAAACAGAAGTTGCATATATCCAATAGAAATGGAATTTATCACTATCCAGGCGCTTCTGCAAGTAAGGTTTCTACTGTATTGTAAAGCTGGCCAACAACTTCAGTATGTAGGGTCTGTCATATATACATCATATAGAAGGAAGGCCATCGTTTTACATTGTTTTGGTAAATATTAAGTAGGTTATACAGTACAATCTGATTGAAACATGTGGCCAACCTGAGGGGCTCATGCACATTGGTGTATCAGGGCCACTATTAAAGCCCATGGTGCCCCATATTAGGTGAACATTTCACCTCTCAAACTATAGATTCAAAAAAAAAATTGGAAGCATAGTTGGGCACTCAGAGGAGAAAAATGGATTGCAGGTAGCTATTTCTGCCAGGTGTCCTTTGTTGCTAGAGCATAGATGGCTATTGCCTGCAGCTATCCTCCATTGCTAGGGTGCAGGTAGCTATTGCTGCCAGGTATTCTTCATTGCTAGGATGCAGGTAGCTATTGCTACCAGGCGTCCTTTTTTGGTAGGACACAGATGACTATTGTTTCCTGGCATCCTCATTTGCTAAGCCACTGGTTGCAGGCATTCTTCGTTGCTAGGATACAGGCAGCTATTCCCTCCTACTGTCCTTCATTGCTAGCACAAATATGTATGTACAGTACATATACTGTAAAATACGGTCCCTACATAGGACCATGGAAGCAGATTTTTCTATTTTTATTTTACACATCTGAATACAGGGAAGGTTTACTGATTTAAAGGCTAAGTTCACCTTTATGGAAAAAATAAATACACGTTTTTGCAGGGAAAAAATGTGCATTTGTTATTTTTCCCACAGGAACGTGAAAAACATTTCAACTGCGATTAGTTTATTGTCAGGCTCCTGCACACTCTCCTTCCAACTTTCTGCTCGTACATCCGTATGGACTTTCAATTAGAAAGCTGAAGGAAGTGTGAATGGGCTACGAGTGTGCTGATCTATTGAGAACTACAAGTCCGTCTGCCGCGGTGGAAGATGGAACTTGTAGTTTAGTTATTCACAGATCTCTGTGAATGAATAACATGGCTGTGTGGGTGAAGCCCCATACAGCCGCTCTGATTTTAAATGTGACAGTCGCTGCGGGGGAGAGAACCCCTGCTCTCTGTCACAGGATTGAGGCTCAGGAGGTGAGAGAGAGGGATGGGTGTGGGAGCATGTTACATTCCACATTCTAAATACTGGCGTAAGGCTCCTTACACATGGATGATCCGATCAGGTCCACTTGTCAGTTTTTCAGGTGAATATGATCAGATGGGTCCATTCATCCCTATGGACAGGTGGGTGTAAGTTGCCTTGTGCCCGTTTACACCCGCCTACCTCCAGGTCCGCTAAAAAAAAAACAGAAGGGGATCTGTTCTCTCCTGTTTAGGCAGATCAGATTGGGGTAGTCCGGTGTAAGTCCATGTACTCCCGAGAGCCCATAGAGCAGAATGGGCTCTGTCCATGTCCTCTCTGCAGAAACTGAGCGGACATGGATGTGTCATCTGCCCACTCTGTGTATTCTTACTTGAATCTTGGTGCACTTTGCATATTTCCCCCAGATCGGAGCAGTAATCCAGTGTGCATGTTGCCTCTGTGCAGGAGCTTCCTGTAATAAAGAGCAGTCACTGCTGCTCTCTCTCCTTGAGCAGGGTGACTGGCCTTGACTCGGCCCTCTCCTTTAGTTTTCTGCAAGCAGCCTGTAGTTGGTGGGGCCCAGATCTGCTCTCTGCAAAGGCCATGTACTGTACAACACAGTGATGATGTCACTGCTACATTTACAAGTTAATATCTGGGTTTGCAAAGACATTTGGTGCACACAAAGTGGATTTATATCCTTTGTGGCTGTTGGGGAATATATTTAGAGTATGTTATCATTGGTCATTCTTCTGTAAACTACTAATCTCAACACACCCCATGTAATTGTAGTGCTACCTGGTTAGCTGGTTAAAATGGGTCCTCAGTTCTTTGCCTCAACCTCTTCAAGGGCCTCAACATCTCTGACACACCAGGTTGAGCAGAAAAAACAAGCAAATAATTCTATCGCCCAGTAATAGTACTATCTTGAAAACAGGAGCTAAAGCAGTTAACAATCGTAAATTTAGGCTGTCCATACATTATACAATTTTCCTATGGATTTACCAAAACCTTATAATGAGGCCAAACCTAGTCTCTTTCAATTTGTATGAAATCAGATAGGCCCTTGCACTACATAGTTGAAGGTAGATATAAAGGATATTGAATAAGAAAATTGTATAATGTATTGCTGGTTTTAACCACTTCCGGACCGCCAACCATCGGTTTACGTAATAACTTTGAAGAAGGATATTGTTGTTATGGCAGCAGCTAGCTGCCAATATCCTCTTCTTCAGCGGGCGGTCCGCTACAAGATAAAAGTGGTCTCTGAGGAGGATTAGCCGCAAGATCACTTTTATCGGCGGCGGGAGAGAGGCCCCCCTCCCGCCGCGATCTGGTTCCCTCCGCCGCTTACCGGAGCCGTCGGCAGCAGCGGAGGCAACCGCGTCTGTTCTCCTGTCAGGTATGGAGACGAGTGAGGGAAAGATGGCCCCCACCCGTCTCCATTTAACTGCAGGGCGGAAGCGACGTCAAAACGTCACTTCTGCCCATAGTTCTTTAAGGGCCATTTTTTTTTTTTCATTTTTTTAAATTACATTTTTTTTTTTTATTGCATTTTAATGTAAATATGAGATCTGAGGTCTTTTTGATCCCAGATCTCATATTTAAGAGGAAAATAGAATCGCGCTACAATATTGACTAAATAATATGATCAATCAATGGTACTGTCCGTGAGACATAAAAGTAAGTGACATGAAAGAGTTACCACAAATGGATGTGGTAAAAAATGAAAAACAAAAATAATAATTGAGAACAAAAAAATTAAACGAATAAAATTAATAATAAAAGGTGTCCAAATATATATAATAGATCCAACACCAGTGTTTAAATAAAAGCTATATGTTAGAAAAAGTCCATCAAATTGTGATGCATATGATGTCTTCCATGGCGTGAACAATACTGTGTTAAATCCACCACCAGTGATCAAAATTAGCTGCTTACCAGAGCCCCATGACCCCCCACTACAGAGGATCCGGGGAAGCTTGTACAGTGATAGCCCTCCGGAGCTAAACAGATAAACTCAGATCCAGGGTGCACAGGTAATCATTGAACATCCACAGATATCAAATAGGGCTAATGGAGCTCAGATCCCATCGTATCTCCCCAACTCATATGTAGCATATGTGGCATGAAAAATAAGAAAAGCTCCAATAGTGTAAAACCTTCAATTTATTGTATAAAAGATAAGGCTATATTGCACTTACATGTGAATGGTAAATATAACGCCTAAAATGTCTGGTGCTCCGACCGTGAACACACAAGACAAACCCGTCCTACTGGAACATCCACGACAATGCGTGGTGACGCAAGCATGTCGCTCCGCCCTACGTGTTTCATAATAGGTTACGTCGTCCAGGGGCACAGGCGGCATGCTGCGTCACCTCCCTAAATAGTAAAAAATTCTAACCAAGTCTCGTTATAAGTTCAGTCTGTCAGTGGACATGCGCAGCAGCAACATAAGGATTCAACACCCAATGCTCCGCGCAGAAAGCCGAAAAGACACGAAGACCAAATGAATCTTATAATGTACAAAAAAGGGAACTTGCAAAAGCAACAAAATATCTAAAATAAGTGTATACGCCATTGGTGGGTGTCAAAATCAAACGTCAATAGATAAGACAGAGGTGTCATAATTAAAGTAAATATGTCTCACCGCGCCCTGACTGGGCGGAAGTGGGCTAAAAGTGAACTGCAGTGTCACCTGTGGTTACTTAATCGAGCGACACCTACTGGTCAAAATGTATGACACGAAAAAATGTTGAAATTACACCCAATAGGCAGATGATATTTTAAGAGCTGGCAATAATAACCAACTCTGGCAGTGTATAGAATCCAAAAATTGTAAATATACAATGAGATAATTAAATTAAAATATGTAAAAAATTATTTAAAAAGAAAACGAAAATATTAAAAAACCAAAGACTCTAGACCGTCTAAAACTACACATGTCCGAAAATGATGATGTTTGCACACCCGTATGGATGTAAAAAAAGTCCAGACAGATGTGAACTCGAAATGAGGAGGCCAAACAGCAATACAACAAATAACCAAAAATTCATAAGTTACTAAATCTGTAATGTCATACATCAATATCACATGTAATCATAGAACTGAAAATCAAATAAAAAAGCCTAACAAAAATATATTTATATCAGAAGGCCTATTATTGCGTGACGTCATGAAGCTGCGTAGATCATATTCACAACCATCCCATAGGAGGAGGACGTCATCGATATACCTAGCCCACAGGACTACTTCTGATCTCCTGGGGGCATCGATGACATCCTCCTCCCACTTGGCCATGAATAAATTGGCCAGGCTGGGGGCATATTTAGTCCCCATGGCAACTCTTTTGTCTTGACGATAAAACTGGTGTTCAAATCAGAAGTAATTGTGGCTGGCAGCATATTGCAATCATTCTAATATAAAATTGATTTGAGGTGATACCAAGCTGGAATCTCTAACTGAAAATAACTTCACTGCTTCCAGGTCTAGATGGTCAGGTTTAATGGCATAGAGTGAAGTGACATCCCCAGTGACCATCCATAGTCCTCTTTTTGGTGTAATGTTAGAAAGTAAGTTGATAACTTGTTTGGTGTCCTTGATGTAAGAAGGAACTCTCTGAATCAAAGGTTGCAAATAATGGTCGATGTACTTGCCCACCCGGGACGTCACCGAGTCTATGCCACGCACTATGGGGGCGTCCCGGGGGGCAAGTCTGGTCCTTATGTATTTTGGGAAGGTAATAAATGACTGGTGTGTGGGGAGCACTGGGAACCAAAAATAGTCTCTCTTTGTCATTTAAAATACCCTTCCGAAAACCTGTGTTAACAATAGTTTCAAGTTCTTTCTTGTATTTCATAACTGGGTCCCTATTTAAGACGGTGTAAGTTTCACTGTCACTCAAAATGCGATGCATCTCTTTCAGATAATCGCACTGGTCTAGAACCACAACCCCCCCCTTTATCGGCTGGTCTAATGACTAGAGACTTATTGTTGCAAAGTGATTCCAGGCCAATTACCAGATCCCTCTGCATTTTAACTTTCTTGACTTTCATCAGGTCAAGGTCTCGTAAGACAACATCCCTAAATACCCGTATGGCTGGGGCTAAGGAACCCGGGGGGTTGAAGAGGGAAGCGTTAGAAAGGTTAGAGTGCTGATACTCCATTCTGATCGTACTATTCTCCCTAATGGGATTAGATAGCATATACCGTTTAATACTTAATTTCCGGACGTACTTGTGTACGTCCATGTAAGTTTGGAATTTGCTCAGACCCCTTGGCGGAGCAAATTTCAAACCTTTATCCAATAATCGTTTTTCAGAGTCCGTCAGTACTTGTTTGCTCAAATTAAAGATGCCTGTTCCTATGTTCTTTTTATTTTTGATTGACTGCGCCCACCTCCCCCCTCTGACCCCTCTCTTAGTTCTACCGGCCGTTTCACGCCCTGGGAGTCCCCGGGAAAACCCCAGCCCTGGTTGTTCCTATTGATAGGAGGACCGGAGTACTGGATAGGTCCTGAATAATTGCACTCTTGTTGGTAATTTCCCAGTAAGTATCAGAGTACTTATCAGGACAACCATAACCCAGATCTCTCATCTCTGGCACATGGCGTCCCAGGGTCTCTAAGTCAGATAAGGGTAAAAAGCAATTTTGGAGTGGAACTTGGTTCCTAGTATTCTCATTGTAATAACTGGAGTATATCTGGTCAGGCCTCGAGAAATCCATTTGGCCTTCGTGTCTTTTTGGCTTTCTGCGCGGAGCATTGGGTGTTGAATCCATATGTTGCTGCTGCGCATGTCCGCCGACAGACTGAACTCATAACGAGGCTTGATTAGAATTTTTTACTATTTAGGGAGGTGACGCAGCACGCCGCCCGTGCCCCTGGATGACGTAACCTATTACGAAATGCGTAGGGCGGAGAGACGTGCTTGCGCCACCTCGCATTGTCATGGATGTTCCAGTAGGACGGGTTTTTCTTGTGTGTTCACGGCCGGAGCACCAGACATTTTAGGCGTTATATTTACCATTCACATGTGAGTGCAATATATCCTTATCTTTTATACAATAAATTGAAGGTTTTACACTATTGGAGCTTTTCTTATTTTTCATGCCACATATGCTACGTATGAGTTGGGGAGATACGATGGGATCTGAGCTCCATTAGCCCTATTTGATATCTCTGGATGTCCAATGATTACCTGTGCACCCTAGATCTGAGTTTATCTGTTTAGCTCCGGAGGGCTATCTCTGTACAAGCTTCCCCGGATCCTCTGTAGTGGAGGGTCATGGGGCTCTGGTAAGAGGCTAATTTTTATCACTGGTGTTGGATTTAACACAGTATTGTTCACGCCATTGAAGACATTATATGCATCACAATTTGATGGACTTTTTCTAACATATAGCTTTTATTTGATCACTGGTGTTGGATCTATTATATATATTTGGACACCTTTTATTATTAATTTTATTCGTTTAATTTTTTTGTTCTCAATGATTGTTTTTGTTTTTCATTTTTTACCACATCCATTTGTGGTAACTCTTTCATGTCACTTACTTTTATGTCTCACGGACAGTACCATTGATTGATCATATTATTTAGTCAATATTGTAGCGTGATTCTATTATTTCCTTTTTATTTACACTGTTTTTGTTGTGCAGAAGGATCGCTGCTTGTATCATTTAGATTGTTCACAGATTTGCATTTATTGTGTTTTTCACATATTACCTTAGTGCAGTTTTTTCTTTCTTTTTTCTCATATTTAAGAGGTCCTGTCATGCTTTTTTCTATTACAAGGGATGTTTTTTTACATTCCTTGTAATAGGAATAAAAGTGACACAATTTTTTTTTAAACAGTGTAAAAATATAAAAAAAAAGGTAAAATAAATAAGAAAAAAAAAAAAGATGCCCCGTCTCGAAGAGCTCGCATGCAGAAGCCAACACATAGGTGAGTGGCGCCCGCATATGAAAATGATGTTTAAACCACACATGTGAGGTATCGCCGCGATCGGTAGAGTGAGAGTAATAATTCTAGCCCTAGACCTCCTCTGTAACTTAAAACATGCAACCTGTAGAATTTTTTAAACGTCGCCTATGGAGATTTTTAAGGGTAAAAGTTTGTCGCCATTCCACGAGCGGGCGCAATTTTGAAGCGTGACATGTTGGGTATCAATTTACTCGGCGTAACATTATCTTTCGCAATATAAAAGAATTGGACTAACTTTACTGTTGTCTTATTTTTTAATTCAAAATAGTGTATTTTTTCCAAAAAAAGTGAGCTTGTAAGACCGCTGCGCAAATACGGTGTGACAGAAAGTATTGCAACGACCACCATTTTTTTCTCTAGGGTGTTAAAAAAAAAAAAATAGTATAATGTTTGGGGGTTCTAAGTAATTTTCAAGCAAAAAAAACTGTTTTTAACTTGTAAACAACAAATCTCAGAAAGAGGCTCGGCCTTTAAGTGGTTAATGTATTATTACTCAGTAAAATTGATAACCAAGCAATTACAAATACGTTGGCAATTGTGATAACACAGTTTGAATGTAGAATGGCTAACCATAAGGGCTAGGCATAAATGGCATAAGCCACCCAGATTGGCAACAACAGTAGCAGTGTCACCTAAAGTGCAGCAGAGGGCAGTAATGAGACTTGATCTAACAATACTGGAGCTATACTGCCAGTGTGCACTGATGGAGGCTGTGCTAGGCCTAAACCATTTTGGTAGACATGGTCAAGACTGAACAGCATAAACATAGAAGGGAAAATGAGGGAAACCTGCAAGATAGATGATAGGGACAGCCCTTAAAGTTGATCTTCTGCGGGTTAACGTTGGTGCCCTTTTAGGTGTGGTATGGACTTGAAGGTAATACAGAAGGGCCAGTGGCCCTCTCACCAACTCCCAGAGGTGGTAGTAGGTATTTGCAGTGGAAGAGGCCCCTTCAGTGGTAGTAATTTCTTGCAGTGGAAGAGGCCCCTTCAGTCCTATTCTGGTGCAACTGCAACCCAAACAACCAGAGTGGGGAATCTGGTGAAAGCTCCGGTTTCTCAGCAGAAATCCCGCAAGGTCAACAAGGCTGCTGATTCCCCGGTGATCTTGTTCTAAACATCAGGCTCTTTAGGACCAGCTCTGTCTCCTGCTTACACAGACAGGCCTGGATGCATGGACTTCCATGGTGCCAAGAGAGCTGGCTTTCCCGGGCAATTCAATAATAAGCTTTACCTACCTTCTCCTACTGGCAGTCTACTGGGACCTGTAGTTCAGAGAGTCGGTTATACCAATGCATGGCTGCGGCCTCAGACTACATCTCCCAGGATTCCAGGCGCTCTGCATTGGGGTCTGTTGGTCCACTAGATTTAGATCTCCCCCTGCTGGCTGGAGGTGGGTCATGTAATACAACGCTAACATCACAAAGGGGAAGAAAAAAAGTAAATAAGAGCAATATCTCCTTCTCCATACTGTTGTAGGCTGGTACCTGGCTACATAATGGAGGTGAACAGGGTGGCAATCGTGGCTTCTTCCATTGATACAGTGGAGGAGTAGATGTAACCACTCAGGAACAGGAAATGTATTATTTGTATTTTTACCAGACAATAATAAAGAAAAAAAATTTGGATAAAGAAAACTAATGTGGCCCTTCATCTAAGGTGCTGGTAATCATATATACAAGGGTTCTTAAAAAAGTTTCTGCACTTTTTTTTTTTAACTAAGTTACATTTATAAAAGTGTGGAAACTTTCTGAAGACCCCTCGTATATGCACTTTTGTTTGTGGGTTTTGATCTGCTTTATCAATGCATAAGAAGCAAATGAGGGACAATTCACTATGGTCATGAGGAATTGAATATGTCAGCGACTGTTCTTCCCCCATAAAGCTATGCTACTCAGAACAGTTTACTATAAGGATATTGTATCTATAATGTATCTGTTTTCAGGACATACTGGGGCACACATCTGAAATGGCACCCCTGAATTGTAATACTAAAAATACCACATTTGTCCTATATGTGTGTTATGGTGGGGGGCTCTTTTATGTCTGTCATGTGACATGTTGAAGGAGGGGATGTTGACTTAAAGCGGAACTAAATTATCCTATCCTTTACAGCCAAGGAAACTGCCATCTTAGCCTCTGCAGTTGCCATAATGTTGCACATGTGACCAGTTATGACACTAGCCAAATGGCTTGACAATTCAGTTGAGAGCTCAGATAACTGTGACAGTTATCATTCACGGAATTCCTTTCTAAGGATTACATATCCAATGGTACCTTACTGCCGGCAAGTAGCCACTCCTGTACTGACTCCACTTCCTGAAGCTCCTCTTCTGAGCATCTCTGAAGTTCAGAAAGCAGGCTCTGTAAAAGGTGTGACATAGCAGTGCCAATTCACAGGACATGGTGAATATGTATCACGGAATTCAAGAAAGTAAATGTGTGGGGATTTTCACGAACTTCAAGATTGTTCAGAATAATATAAGTAGGCTACAAATAATGGAAATACATAATGGAAATTAATGTATGATTTTAAATTTTGGCCATAGATGTACTTTGGGGTTCCTTGGTAGTACAGCTTGTTTTAGTATGCCACCCTAAGCAATGACCCGTATCTGGGTTCTCTATAGTAATGGCCGCTCTTGTGTAAGATGGGTTTGCTGGGCCCTTCCACCTTCCTATACAGATGGCGAGAATCAGGGGTGTACTCTTTTTATGATCTCCCCTACCCAAATCAAATATTGGGAATCTTAGCTGGCATTTCATGGATACATGACAGAACAGACTTCACTACACCTCCTGAGTTTTTTGGGTAATACTTATACTAGACATAAACATGCCGATGCCTTAAAAAAGCTTGTTTTACCCTTGGTGTAGTTTCCATTAAGGGGTACCTTCCATGAGGATGGAATGTTTTGCAACTTGCAGGTTTTTGGCTGACATTCAGTGTTCTTGATTATTGAACATTGATGCAGCATAGTGGTTAGCACTTCTGCCTTGTACCACTAAGGTGCTCCATTTCAATCTCGCCAGCACACTATCTGCATTGATTTTGAATGTTCTCTCTGTGCTTACGTGGGTTCACTCCCACACTCCAATGACATGCTGGTAAGTGTATTGGCCCCCTAGTATGTGGGTGCAAATTGGCCGAACACACATTTTCACATTCTGCATGCCAGTCCCAAACTGAGAAATCAGGGAGGATTGAATAAAGACCTGGCCATCTACCTCCTATAAAATTGTCCAAGAAAGTTCTATAGAAAAATGCTTTCCAGTGTTTTAGATATGGTTGTGGTCCCCTAAGGGGGTGCCAAAAAGCTGGAAGTACTTGGGGATGCTCACCTATGCAGGATGAGGGATTTTGGGGTGATCTGGTTAAAGAGAAAAACTGACAGTTTTCCCAGGAATATTAAGTCATTATATGGTACTCTGAATCCAGATGCTCAAATAGATCTTGGGTGGGAAAGAGCCTTCAAAACTGACTACAAATACTGTGGCCCTGTAAGGGCTAACCCACCCGCGAAAGAGGGCTGAAAAAAGCAGGAAGCAGCCAGTAGGTGTCCATGAGTTGTTCTTGTGGAACAGGAAACGCTCATTACATAGTAAATCTGGTTGAAAAAAGACACTAGTCTATCCAGTTCAACCAACATATAAAAAAAAACCCACACATAAATAAAAAAAAAAACTCCATATAAACCTATCCTATACCCACAGTTGATCCAGAGGAAGGCAAAAAAATCCCAATAAAGCATGATCCAATTTTCTCCGGCAGGGGGAAAACTATTCCTTCCTGATCCCCAAGAGGCAATCAGATATTTCTGGATCAACCTTACCTACAGTATAAATATTACTATGCAGTTATATTTTGTGCATTTTGGAAAGAATCCAGGTCTTTCTTAAAGCAATCTACTGAGCTGGACAGAATCAGCTCTCGAGGGAGTCTATTCCACATTTTCATTCCTCATTTTCAGAACACTTACTGTGAAGAAGCCTTTCTGTATTTGGAGATGAAATTGCTTTTCCTACAGTTGTAAAGAGTGCCCCCTTGTCCTCTGTAATGACCTTAAAGTGGGAGTCCGGCGACCAATCTTTTTTTTTTTTTTTTAGGTCATTGAGATACTAATCCCAAAATAATACTTACAGTTTGGGTGTAATATTTCCGCCTCTGTCTGTTTTGATACTGAAGAATAACTTTAAAAATGTGATGCTGGCTGTTTCCATCTTGCTTGTGGGCATGTGAAGCCCACAAGCATTGATTTCCGGGATACGGTGAATGCTGTTCATTAACAGCTTGTTCACAAGCATGATCATTGTTCCCGCACCGAATCTTGGGAAGCCTGACACTAAGCTCCCAGGAGACAGAGCGGCACCGGTGAAAGGCAATAAACACGCCTACTCCCATGGGAGGAGAGACAGGAAGTGCCACAATAAAGTACAATATAAAGGTAATTACAGCGATAAAAAAAAATTTTGTGCGGCATTTCAACATCTATGCAATTAACTGAAGGGGTAAGATTAAGTTAAAAATTTTAGTGGAACCCCGCTTTAAAGTAAATAAGGGATATGGTGAAGTATGTGGTCAAGTCCAGGATCAACCAATATTCAAATTATGGCACCAATGTCCCTAAAAATGGATACAAAGAACAATAGGTAGGAGATGCAGGACTTTATAGGTGCATTTAGTAGAGATCCATATGGCACAATCAGTTAAAAAAGAGTATTTATTAAATCACATAGAAAAAAATAAAAACATTTTATACAGTACATCAGCGTCCATTGAAAATAAAGGACACAACTTTTTGAGTTACATTGCTGTCTGTTTCCACGCTCTTAATACAACATGTTTCGCCATAGGGCTTTTTCAGGAAAAGGCGTGGTGTCATAGCTACTGAATGAATAAGCAAACACATATGAAAATCTATACATAAATACATGTGTATAAACAATAAGTACACCTTTAACTAAATAGAGAAATATATACCAATGCATCCCCCCAATCCTGGCAAGGGTTCTCCAGAAAACTGGTTCCTACTCCAAATGCAAACAAACGTAGAGGAGGAGTCTGTTCAAGTGGCCCTGCATGCCCAACTGACTAATTTCTGATTGCCTACATATACCGGATCTCCCGCAGGGAGGGGTGTATCATCATAGAAAATATGATGGGTACAAGAGTAAGGCCTATGGTTCAATAAAACACAGTATACTGATCCAGGCATCTGCCTTTGTATTCAATAAAAAAACAAAAACACAAACACTGTCACTTTCATTTATTGCTTACTTCTACAAAACCTGTTCAAAGGGTACAGGGAGCCTGCAGGCTGCTGTGGACGATCAGAAATTAGTCGGTTGGGCATGCAGGGCCACTTGAACAGACTCCTCCTCTACATTTGTTTGCACTATATTGGCTTCATTTCCTCATCCATTTGAGGTAGGAACCAATTTTCTGGAGAACCCTTGCCAGGACTGAGGGGATGCATTAGTATATATTTCTCTATTTAGTTAAAGGTGTACTTATTGTTTATACACATGTATTTATGTATAGCTTTTGATACAGTATGTGTGTTTGTTTATTCATTCAGTAGCTATGACACAAGCCTTTTCCCGAAAAAGCCTTACGGCGAAACATATTGAATTAAGAGCGTGGAAACGGCAATGTAACTCAAAAAGTTGTGTCCTTTATTTTCAATGGACGCTGATGTACTGTATGAAATGTTTTAATTTTTTTTGCTATGTGATTTAATAAATACTCTTTTTTAACTGATTGTGCCATATGGATTTGTACTAAACGCACATATAAAGTCCTGTATCTCCTACCTATCGTTCTTTGTATCCTTAAAGTAAATAACGCAACACCACATTCACTAAATGGACCACTTATGTATTTATACATGTTGCCCCTTAACCACTTGCCAACCAGCCACCGGCAGGTCAGCATGATCCTGCAAAAGCGTTGTAAGCGGCATAGCAGGCGTGCGCGTCCGCTGCACAGTGGGGTGCTGCAATGACCGCCGGCCACCAGCAATCGCAGGGCACAAGAGGCAGAACAGGGACGTGTGTGTAAACACACACATCCCAGTTCTGAGAGGAGAGAGAGATTGTGAGTTCCTACAAGCTGGGAACCACGATCTCTCATCTCCTATAGTCAGTCCCATCCTCCACAGTTAGAACACACACATAGGGAACACAGTTAACCCCTTGATCGCCCCCTAGTGTTAACCCCTTCCCTGCCAGTGACATTTATACAGTAATCAGTGCATTTTTATAGCACTGATCACTGTATAATTGTCAATCGACCCAAAAATGTGTCAAAAGTGTCCGATGTGCCCACCATAATGTCGCAGTCTCAATAAAAATCGCAGATCGCCACCATTACTAGTAAAAAAATAACAAAAATGCTATAAATCTATCCCCTATTTTGTAGACACTTTAACTTTCGTGCAAACCAATCAATATACGCTTTTTGCGATTTTTATTACCAAAAATATGTAGAAGGATACATATTGACCTAAACTGAGGAAAAAATTAGCTTTTTTGAAAAAAAAAAAATTGGGGCTATTTACTACAGCAAAAAGTACAAAATATTGTGTTTTTTTCAAAATTGTTGCTCTTTTTTTGTTTATAGCGCAAAAAATAAAAACCGCAGAGATGATCAAATACCACCAAAAGAAAGCTCTATTTGTGGAAAAAAAAGGATGTCAATTTTGTTTGGGTACAGCGTCGCACGTTTGCGCAATTGTCAGCTAAAGCGACGCAGTGCTGTATCACAAAAAATGGTCTAGTCATTGAGCAGCCAATTCTTCCAGGGCTGAAGTGGTTAAAACGGTAGTAAACCACAAAAAAAAAAATGTTATCCCTGCAAAATAATAACATAATGTGCTAGTATGCATCACATACTTATGCCCCGTACACACGGTCGGACTTTGTTCGGACATTCCGACAACAAAATCCTTTTTTCCGACGGATGTTGGCTCAAACTTGTTTTGCGTACACACGGTCGCACAAAGTTGTCGGAATTTCCGATCGTTAAGAACGCGGTGACGTCAAGCACGTACGACGAGACTAGAAAAGGCCAGTTCAGAACCAAGCGCGACACCCTTTGGGCTCCTTTTGCTAATCTCATGTTAGTAAAAGTTTGGTGAGAGACGATTCGCGCTTTTTCATACTCGTGGTTTTCAGAACGTTTTCTGCCGTTCAGTTTGTGCTTGTGGGTTTGTATCTATCTGTTCTTCAGTGCGTGCAAGCAAGTTCCGCGTGACTTAGTCATTGTATTCTTGTTCGTTCGTTACTGTTTTTCAGGTCGCTCTTCACAGGCCTTGCTGTTCTTCAGTGCGTTCTGTTACTTCGTTCTGAGCAGCCGACCGTTTTCTAGCCATGTTGCGTATGCGTACTCCTCGTAGAGTTCGTGCTGTGCGGGGGCTTGGTGTTGGGGTCCTGACCTTGACACAAGTCCAGTCCATGAACAGGGTGGGGAGGAGTTCATGGACCAAGAATTGGTTGCTTCAGCGTGACCAGTTCTCTCATATGCCTTTGCTCCGTGAGATCCGTGAGAATAATCCTGATGATTTCAGGAACTTTCTCAGGATGACAGACCCCGTATTTCACCGTCTGTTGGCTTCGCTGACCCCTTATATTAGCAGGCAGGATACCTGCATGAGGCAAGCCATCACTCCGGAGCAGAGGCTGGTCGCTACCCTGCGGTATTTGGCGACAGGGAGAAGTCTGCAGGACTTGAAGTTCTCGACAGGCATCTCCCCCCAGGCTCTGGGTATCATTATCCCAGACACCTGTTCTGCCATCATACAGGTCCTGCAGAAGGAGTATATGAAGGTAAGATTTGTATCCTTTAATATCACATTTTATTGTATTTAATGTTTGCTAATATATTGTATTTCTTTCCTCGTTCCCTAATTACCATGATTGGAATATGCTGTTAATGTCCCCTTTGTCCTCATTCATGCTGGATTTTTATGTAATTAATTTTTTAGGTCCTTCATACAGATTGTCCTTCACTAACCTCCCCAGCATGCTCTACGGGCCCTATATTCACGCATGTAGTCACTTAACAATGTATTTTATCAGCTCCATAGTAGTGCTTTACCCCAAACACCCCCTAAAATGTTTGTAAATGTTATTTGAGCTTTAAATTCAGGCAGAATGGCAGAGGCTTTTTTTGTGTGGTGTCCCCAAATCATTTTTAGTAACCCTCCCTCCCCCAACTGCTAAGTCAGCTGATCCCAATTCTCTATCCTCAATCATCTATCTGCTGACTTTGACAAACCCATACACACTATACCCATCTCTTTTGTGGTCAGATTTAAGGATGAATTCCCCAAAGCATGTAGTGCAAGGGCCTGCCTGTATACTTTCAAATGGTACTATTTAAAGTTTTTGTATCCTATTATTATGTTGACAGGTAATAGCAGAATGTCCAAATGTCCTCAAATGTGTACAGTGTGTGATTATATCTTTGTATTATGACACTTCTTACCTGTCCAGTGGGCTGCCAATAGTCTAACTAAGGAGGGGCTGTTCAAAGTAATACCCTGTATTTAGGCATTCATCTCTCAACGAAGTGAAGAGGGTTACCTGTCCAAGATCCCCCCCCCCTATAATGTTAGAAATGGCCCATGAGAGGGGGGGAGGGGGAATATAATAGGTGTACCTTATACTTTGGCGTTGTTAAATTCCCCTTACTAAATGCTATCTGGAAGTTGGCCAAGAATGTTTGTGTCTAATCTGCTTGCCATGTTTATGTGCAAAAATACTAATTTTTTTATTTTTTCCTCAACAGTTTCCTTTCACGCCACAGGAATGGCAGACTGTGGCCTCCCACTTTGCCCAGCAGTGGGACTTTCCTAACTGCGGAGGGGCAATTGATGGGAAACACGTCCACATCGTCCCACCACCCAACTCGGGGTCGTACGATTTCAACTATAAAGGGTTCAATAGTACAGTGATGTTGGCGGTGGTGTCGGCTAATTACGACTTCTTGTATGTGGACGTGGGGAAGAATGGCCGGATGTCCGATGGTGGAGTCATCGCCCAGACGGAGTTCTACAGGCGTCTCCAGAATGGCAGCTTGGACTTGCCAGCTCCAGAGGACAATGTGGAAGGACTCCCATTTGTGTTTGTTGCTGATGAAGCTTTTGCGCTGGGGGACCATCTTATGCGGCCATTCCCTATGAGGACCCTCACCCCGGAACAGAGGGTTTTTACCGTATTTATCGGCGTATAACACGCACCGGCGTATAACACGCACCGGCGTATAACATGCACCCCAATTTAGGAGGGAATTTTAAGGAAAAAAAACTTTTAGGAGGGAAGTTGAAGGGAAAAAAACTTACATTTAAATGCCCTTCATTGCAGCCTTGTCAGTGCAGCCATGTCAGTGCAGCCTTGTCAGTGCAGCCTTCCCCAGTGCAGCCTTGTCAATGCAGCCTTCCCCAGTGCAGCCTTGTCAGTGCAGCCTTCCCCAGTGCAGCCTTGTCAGTGCAGCCTTCCCCAGTGCAGCCTTGTCAGTGCAGCCTTCCCCAGTGCAGCCTTGCCAGTGCAGCCTTCCCCAGTGCAGCCTTGCCCCAGTGCAGCCTGGCATCCCCTGTCCCTGCTTCCAGGGCTTCAAAATCGCGGTACGCGATTTGAAAATGGCGCCGCCGGCGCCGAAGTACACAGAGCCGGTCCTCGGCTCTTTCCGGCGGCTCTCGTTTACTTTCGGCTCCACTCGTAGTCCCGAGCGGAGCTATCCGAGTAGGTTCGGATAGCTCCGCTCGGGACTACGAGTGGAGCCGAAAGTAAACGAGAGCCGCCGGAAAGAGCCGAGGACCGGCTCTGTGTACTTCGGCTCCGGCGGCGCCATTTTCAAATCGCGGTCCGCGATTTTGAAAATGTGACAGCTCGGGATCGGCGGGGATCGGCGTATAACACGCACCTGCGACTTTCCCCTGATTTTAAGGGGAAAAAAGTGCGTGTTATACGCCGATAAATACGGTAATTACCGGCTGGCCAGAGCCCGAAGAGTGGTGGAGAACACATTTGGAATCCTGGCCAGCCGGTTCCGCCTATTTCTGACACCTATCCATATGGCGGAGTATAAACTTAATCATATCATCATGGCGTGCTGTATTCTCCATAACTTTTTAAGGAAACATTCGGCCAACTATGCTGGCTCTGTTGGGCCTGAGGCCGGAGTGATACCTGAAACAACACTGATGGCGCTTGAAAGCGGCCATCCTGGCTTGCCTTCCCTGAGTGCCTGTGATGTCCGGTTACGATACCTGGAGTTCTTTGCGGGTAGGGGGGCCATCAATATGCCAGCAAATATGTGAAGCCTTTTTCAAATATAAAAGCAAAAAAAAAGAAAATATTTGTGGACATTTACTGCTTGTGTTTGTTTTAGCTGACCCTGACAGAAATGTGTTGAGTCCAGAAAATGGCGTGATTGTGTAACCTTATACAAAGCACTGTTGGGTGTTATTTACTAAATGCAAAGACACTTTTCACTACAAGTGCAGTTGCAACTGCATTGCAACTGCACTTGTAGTGCCAAGAGGATTTGCCCTTAGGAAATAACCCCCATTTTCACCGAAAAAAACAATTACATCACCACCAAAGTGTTTTAGTGTTGACACAATAATCCACACATTCTTGAATAACACACTTTTTAATACCTGCACAATCACATGTGCATTTACCAAAGGTTTTTCTAACAAACCAACATGTTTGTTGTATAACAATTTTTGGGGTGGCATTATCACAAATAGAAATGTCCATTTAAGATAAAACCGGCCTGTGTAAAACCAACAAGAAAGACACAAATCTTGAACTTACAACGTTCACATTTGGTAGAATTTGAAGGCAATATCACACAAGGAACTGTGTTTGATATTGCGTTCAGATGGGGTGAAGTCACCCCAGGAAAAGCCAAATTTGGAAGATGCACACCAATTTACGAATGTCAACATGTGCAAGCTGCCATCACGGGGGATCAAGGGACGTGTTTTGGGGGAGAAACCCCTTCCTCTCAGCTACTTTATTATTGAGGAAGGGTTTGCACCCCCAAAACGCCTCCATTGATCTCCCGTGATGGCAGATAGCACATGTTGACACACTGTGTGTATCCTCCAAATTTGGCTTTTGGAAAAATCACAAAAACATTTTTCACATTGTAGCACACCAAAAAACAAAGGGATTTGGAGGGGCTTTAAACTCGCCCCAAAACATCAATGATGTTTTTATTTTTTAGAATAACATCATTGATGTTTTTCTTGAGGTTTTCCAATTGTAAATTACACCCCATGATCTCCCCGATCAGGATCTGGGCACTTTCGGATGTGAAAGGATCTGGATCCACAACCTCACGATCACCTAAAAAGAGAGGAACCCACAAAAAAACAGGTATCAAAAATATGCCACCATACATCTCTTACCTGAGCCTGTGGTCGCAGACACTCACCTGTTGTGGTGACTAGTTCCACCACATCTTCTTCCTCCTGCTCAGCTCGTGTTGGGGGGATTTCCCCTTCTTCCAGAGGGGGGTGGGCTCTGGTCTCCTCGGATGAGGGGTGTCCTCCGAGTCTTTTCTCCCCTATGTAAAACAAAATGGTATAATTAGCACACAGATATATGATGGCAGAACTATAAATAGGAAACATTGCTTGTAAGTGGGGTACAATTGTCAATTTTAGCAGAGTTAAAAAATGTAGCATTTTCAGTGTCCTTTGTCAAGCTTCAATACTTTACCTGTTTGGTACAAGCTTCACAGATGTAGCCCCCCCCCCCCCCCCCATAGTATACACTAGAGCACCTGTGTGGCCCCCTAATAAAAATGGTGTTCTTTTGTCCCACACTAGTGCTCCAGTGTCCAGATGTGAAAACAGCTGCTCAGTGTCCTCTCCTTAAACAGAATCTAGTTTGCATTTCATTCTAGTAACAAAACCATCTACACAACCAAATTCGTTTCAGACAAGTATAGGGCGTAAAAATGGTGGCCAAATGCATATGGCCTAAACAATGGTGTTTTATAGGCCGAAAGAAAAATGTTTGATAGGAACGAATAATGTGCCCATGAACCAGAAAGTTGCCATTTTAAAATGTACACTTGTAATAAAAGCACATGGAGCACCACGAACGTAATAAACACAAAAAGAATAGGAACACAGCACAACTACTTACTTTTTTGCAGCACTCTCCAGATCTTTCTGTACTGCTCATGTTCTCGTAATTTGAGGTCCGACCACCGCTTCCTGAGCTGATCTTTCGATCGACGTACCCCGAATTTCCGGTGCAGACTCTTGACCACTTTCGCAATGATCTTGGCCTTTCTGACATTGGGGTTGGGGTAAGGTCCATACTTCCCATCATAGTCAGCCCTCTTCAGGATGTCCACCATCTCCAACATCTCCCCAAAGGACATATTTGAGGCCTTAAATCTACTCCTTCTGGATTGGGACGTTTCCGGATCCGGCCTTTCCTCCTCCTCCTCGTTGCTACAATTAGCACGATCCTGCTGTGTCTCCGCCATGTGCTCTTCCCCCACTGCGCTGATCCAAAAGGGGCGGGGAATAGAATAGAAAGAACGTCAGGGGCGGGCGGAGTTACACGCATGCACAGTGTGTATAAAGCGTAACACGCGTGCGTATTACGTACGATCTGTGAGCGGAGGAAGGAGCATCGGAGGCGCCGATCGTGATAACGAAGGTAAGATCTAAACTTGCGCCTATACTGCTTCGAAATGGAAGCCTATATTTTAACAAGATTAGGGGAGTTTGGCCTGACCTTAGGGTTTGTCTTGTGTTGTGTCTTGCAGAGAAAATGGATGGGTTCAACGACCACAATTTCCTCCCCCTGTTCATTGACAAATACAGGGAGCTGCCCTGTCTGTGGCAGGTGAGACATCCCCATTACAATAATAAACAAAAGAGGCAGGCAGCGCTGGAGAAACTGCTGGAGTTGGTGAAGCCGGTGGTCCCCACAGCAACCATCCCCTATTTAAAAACCAAAATTGGTGGCCTGAGGAGCACTTATCTTAGGGAGCGCAAGAAGGTCACGGATTCCCAGAGGTCCGGAGCAGCAGCAGATGATATTTATGTCCCCAGGCTCTGGTACTATGAGAGACTGCGATTGCGTGGAGGAGACCAGCTGGAGTCAGGTATAGCATTGTTCTACTGATTTCTGGTCAATAAAGAAATGATGTTTACTATAGATGTTATTATTAATCACTAATTGCTGATTGAAAAAAAGTGTTTTACATATTAATAGACAGTAGTGGGCACCCAAAATTGGTAAAAAAGAAACAAAAATGCTGGGCTCAGAATGATAGTCTGTTATATTTGTTAACATTCAATTTGCAACAGTCAGGAGGTGACAACTGTGTGTGATTGATGAAGAAAATACTAAAACTATGTCCCTTTTTCATACACAGGAAGACCTCAGCCAGGAGGAGGCTGTGGAATGTGGCAGCCAGGAGGAGGCAGGAATTAGTTGCAGCCAGGAGGAGGCGGGGCTAAGTGTCAGCCAAGAGAAGCCTGGGACAAGTCGAAGCCTGACTGAATCTCAGGTTCCTCCCCTCCTCCTTCCATATAAAAGAGCCAGGAAGACGACTCCCATGCAGGATTCAGCATTCAGGCTAATTCAGGAGGCTTCAGCGTCCCTACGAGCCTTAGCCACTCCTGAAGAGGCCTTTGCCTGCATGGCTGCCACCAAACTGAAGTGCATGCAGGAGGGTCAACGCCTCCTGTGTGAGCAACTGCTTTATAAAGTACTAACTAAGGGGGTGATTGGGGAACTAACACCTATGACCGACGTGGTTGAGTTGGACCATCCTCCTCCTCCTCCTCCTCCTGCCGCAACTCCACCACCACAGCCACAACGTGGAAGGAAGCGTGGAAAGAAGACCAGAGAGTGATTGCCCTGGGTTCAGTCTGGTCTGACAGAAGCTGCAGTCTCTCGTATGACCACAGCCTGGGGACACAGATGTCATCTGCTGCTTTCCGGATCTCTGGGACTTCTGGACCAGACTGCACTCCCTTAGATAAGGACTCCTCAGGCCACCAATTTTGCTTTAAAATAATTGATGTCTGCCCTGGGGGTCCAAGGCTTCGCCAATTTCTGCAGTTTCTCCAGCGTTGCCTCCCTCTTTGTTTAATTGTGAGCCCTTAATAAAAGTTTTGGTGGTGAAATTCGACTCTCCTGTGTGTGTTTTTAACCAAAAAAGACAGTTTGTTGGTGAGGATTCAGGTACATTTCTAACATAAAATGTGAAATTAACAAGGGACAACAACACCAAACAATCTCCTACAGATTAAATATAACAACATATCAATGGTGTTGTGGTAACTTGACACAAAAAACACACTCAAAAATTTTAGGGAGTACAAATAAAAATCCAAAAAAAAAGAACCCTTCCAAAAAATACAAACACAAAAAAAATCATCTACATTAAACCCAAAAAAAAATAAAAAATAAACACCAAAATAATGTGGTCAGATGTGAGAAATCAAAATATATTGACTGAATCACGATAAATAGTAACGAAATAAGTTTGTGAGAAATGTGTGTGAATATGAGCAGCAAAACTACCTAATTCTTGTCACATTATAAAGAAGAAGAGAGTGCGCTGTATTAAACCATTTTTAACATTGCAGTGTGACGAAAGTGCTGTATCCATTGCGAACGCTAAGTTTACCAGACCGAGCTGTTCCGTGTCGGAATTTCTTCTGAGCATGCGTGGCACTTTGTGCGTCGGAACAGGCCACACACGGTCGGAATTGACGCGATCGGATTTTGTTGTCTGAAAATTTTATCTCCTGCTCTCCAACTTTGTGTGTCGGAAAATCCGATGGAAAATGTCCGATGGAGCCCACACACGGTCGGAATTTCCAACAACACGCTCCGATCGGACATTTTCCATTGGAAAATCCGACCGTGTGTACGGGGCATAACACATTATGAAAGACTTACCTAAAAACAAAGTCCTCCAGTGGTAAGCTGCCACCACTGACAGGGCTTCTATCTTCACCTGGTCTTCGTTCTGACTTTGCAGGCAGCCGCCGTTTCACCGGTGGAGCCCTCTCAAGTTGTCACAAACACAAAATCTCCTGTTAAGAAACCAAAAATATAGTGCTCCAGGTGATCCAGCCAGAATGCAACCCAGGAAACAAATGATCAGATGGGGTGCACGCCCTGTCACTGCTGCAGGAACATGTGTAGAGAAGACGAAAGAAACGGCTGCACTCCCAATTCGATGCAGTAAATTTATTTCCAGGAGATCATAAAAACAGATGTACAGGCATATGGCAAAGGCAGAAAAAGGCACCTTTTTCTGCCTTGCCATATGCCTGTACATCTGTTTTTATGATCTGGAAATAAATTTATTGCATCGAATTGGGAGTGCAGCCGTTCCTTTCGCCTTCTCTACACAAAATCTCCTGTGCTTGGGAATGGGCCCAAAGAAGCTATAATATCATCCTGGCTTGCGTGGATAAGTCTTGTCTTTCTGCCCTCATAAGACTGGAGGAGTCTGGAAAAACTGAAACCAAAAAACAAAAGAGAGAGGGTGCACTGACCTAGTGCATTATCCTAAAACCATAATTTTATTATAAAGGTGGTAAGGATTATACTCACAGAATAAGAATTGCATCAAAGCTCATCCAGTCCACAGTACAACATAACATGTGACAGGAGAAAGTGCAGATCCAGTAGGCTAACGCGTTTCAAGGACTAGGACTGGAAGCTGGAGTGAGAGGACGTGTGTGGGCTTACTCCCTTCTCCATCCCTGAAGCATCTGTTTGCTGTGCCCTATGATACGAGCAGTGGCAGCCGCTGATAGCAGGTGAAGCCGCCGGTTTCTTGGCTCAGGGTGGGGGGAGACGAAGCTGCATCCGAACAATCCCAACTGCAGCGACGGGAAGTTTCGCGAGAATTGGTGAGTCATGTGCACAATGACGCCAGACCTATACAGCGGGTGGTGGCTCGCCAGCGTGGTTTTCAAAAGTGCAAGAGACGAACGGACCGCTGAGGGAGAGACCCGGCGAACAAGGCATGGGCCAGGCTTGGCACTATTAGGATACCGGCCATGACAAGGAAAAGATGAGAGGAGCAACCACATCAGGATAATGCAGGGTCATAAGCACAGTCCACTGCTAAAGATAAAGGGAGCCAAGCGGCAGTAGCGACTAAGTTGAAGCGGTTTGCTCATATCCCTGCTCAGACACCAACAAAAGGAGGATAGCAGACACAAGCCAGAGCACAGCTGGGAGCTCCCTCAGATAGAAAGAGCCAAGGACAAATGATAGAAGCATCAGGGACAAAAACTGTAAGTAACAGGGGGGGATGGAAGGAGAAATCCCTGAACCTGCGTCTGAGCCAACCCCTGATCTCGGCCCACTGCTAGAGGAAGAACCGACATTGAAAGGCGTCTTATAAGCAGTCAACGCATGTAAGTTTTCTTTGTGTGAATTATGTGATTATTTAAAGGGTATGAAGGAAAAATTATTATTGGTGGGTCACGACAATACATCTGAAAGGACAACAGCTCTAGAGGGGAGGCTTAGTTCAGTAGAGGATGACTTGTACCCGTTAATAAAGGAGAATAAAGCCATGAGAGAACAAATGGGTATACATGCGTCAGAAATGGAAGAAATGGAAAATAAAATGCGCAGGAACAATGACAGGGTGGTGGGTCTCCCGGAACGGAGCGAGGGTCTCAATCCCATAGTGTTCTTGGAGAAATGGTTAATGGAAATATTTGGGAAAGACACTTTTTCAACACTTTCTCAATAGAAAGAGCACACAGAGTCCCTTTTAGAGCACTGCCACCAGGAGGATATCCTAGGTCACTACTTCTGAAGTTTCTCAGTTACAAAGATAAGGTTACCCTGCTGCAAAAAAACTGAGAAATGGGAACATCCTCTATAATGAATTAAGGATCTCTATGTATCAAGATTTCTCACCAGATTTACAGAAGCGAAGGGCTGAGTTCATAGGAATTAAACATAGCCTACAAAAGTTTAAAGTCACATATGCTTTGCTGTACACAGCACGACTACGAGTAACAGCTCTGGGGGGAACCCAGTTTTTTGATTTGCCAGCTGGAGCAGCATTGTGGCTGGAAGACAATAAGAAGAGGCTGCAGGCAAATTGAAATATAGACATTTAGACTGTATTTGTTGTTTATTTATCAGCTTAATGCACTTGATAGGGGGTGGAGTAGGGAGCCACACTTAGGAGGAAGGAATCAATGAATGAGTGGGGTTTTTCTTCAAAAAACTTTCTTTTTATATATTTTTTGGAAGTTTGGGGGGGAGAGTTAGAGGATTGGTAAAACAACAAAACTGTGTGTATCACTGGGATGGTATGGGAAGTATGGGATGATCACAAGAAAAGCCCCCAGGGCAAACCTAGATAGGTGTTGGGTGGGATTGGGGAGGGGGGGAGGGATGGATGGAGGGGAGGGAGGAGGGGTAGAGGGGTTGTAGTGGAGAGTAGAGTCACAAATTACTCACTAAGTAGGGAAAAGTGTATAATGGATGTAAGTTTGATAATATTGCAAATTCTGGAGGGCATCACATCAAAAGGGAATTTACCAGTGGTGGCTGGTGCTCAAATTTTTTTGGGGGGGCACAAACAAACTGAAAAAACCCCATCAATTGCAGCCTCACTGTGCCCATCAAACGCAGCCACTATGCCATCAAATGCCCACTGTGCCCTATTAAATGCTCCCACTGTGCCCATCGAATGCTGCCACTGTGCCCCCCCACCTGCCGTCTGCCCGGCACTTATTCTGTCTCAGCGGGGCAGCGGGCCCATCAAACGCACCCACTGTGCCATCAAATGCCCACTGTGCCCCATTAAATGCTCCCACTGTGTCCATCGAATGCTGCCACTGTGCCCCCCGCCCGCTGTCTGCCCGGCACTTACCCAGTCTCGGTGGGGCAGCGGGTGACGGGTGGTGTGACATGCTCCTCCACTCCTCCATGTCCTCAATGTCTTCTCCCGTCCTCTCCTCCTGTCCTCTCCTATGATTGGACTCCTGATAGGGCCTGGATCCCTTGTTTGGTAGACCCATCGTTGCAGGCATCGGATCTCTGAACGAATGTCTAGGTCAATGGATTGACGATCAACTACAACCCCTGGTGAGTGATCTACCAAGGTGTCTTAGAGACACTAAACAACTCCTTATAAAATTGAAAGATTTCACATGGAAGGCAAATTATAAGTGGGTTACATACGATGTCTCTAGCCTGTACTCATCCATCCCCCATTCCCTGTGCATACAAGCGGTTTCATTTTTTTTAAAAAGATCAGGCCGGTTTTCTCTCATACTGCAAGAATTTTCTCATGTTTGATGGAGACTATTACCTCCAGAGATGCGGTGCCTCGATGGGGGCTAAATTCTCCCCATCACTGGCCAACCTTTACATAGGGTGGTGGGAGAGGATCCGCATCTTTGGACAGATATCCCTCGTCGTACAGATACCATCTTTTATTGTCGTTTTATAGATGACCTATTATTCATTGTTGCAGATGAGCAATTCAACATGGATGCTTGGTTGGGATATTTGAATGACAATGAGCTTAATCTGCGATTTACAGGACACTGCGATTCTAGGTCCATCGAGTTTCTAGATGTTGAATTGCTGGGCAGCAAAGATGAGGTGATGTCCAACCTATTTAGGAAATCCCCTGCGGGCAATGTTTTGTTAAGGGCTGACTCTGGTCACCCAAAACACACAATAAAAGGTATTCCAGTGGGCCAATTTTTAAGGTTGAGACACATTTATAGCAAGGACTCCAATTTTGTTAAATAAGCCGAGAACATGGGACATGGGTTCGAAGATTGAGGTTACCCTAAATCTGTGATTTCTAGGGCTTTTGGAATTTCTGATTATGGATAGGAGTCTTAATAGAAGCAGAGATAGAGGAAGAACTGTCAGCACCCCTATATTTTCAACACCCTATTTGTGTCGAATTTAAGTAAAATTAGGAGTACCGTCACCAGATACCTTCCCGTGTTGCTTAATGACCCCACATATGTTCAGATTTTGACAGGCGGAATTAAAACGGTATCTTGTCGGGCCCCCACTTTCGGGAGACTTTTTTCTCCCAGTTTATATACCAGCACCAGCCCAAGTTCACATTGGCTGCAGTTCAAGGGAACCTTTAGATGTGGGAGCAAAACGTGTGCTTATTGTCCTTATGTAAAAAAGGGGGATGTCATTTGCTCAGCTACCACCGGTAAAATATTTAGGATTCCTTCATTCATAAACCACAACACAATATTTGTGGTCTGTGTTGTTACCTTTATGTCATGCAATATACAATACGTGGGACGGACTACTCGATGGTTGAGAGACCGTCTCTATGATCATTTGCACGACATTGAGAAGAATCATTCAACCAATATTGCTAGACATTGGAACGATAAACATGACAAAGATGTCTTAGGGTTGGGTATACAGGGAATTGAAAGGATTAATGTACCCATTAGAGGAGGCGATAGATTCAGAACACTCTGTAAAAGAGTATCTGAGTGTTGTCTGAGTAGTGTGTGTGGATCGTTAGTACTTGTGTATTGTGTACCTGTGTATTGTCTTGAGTATTAGTGCCAGGAAGCTAGCTGTTAGGTAATTTGGACAGGGTAAAATCCCCAAATCCTCACTAAATTTAATAGGTACGATGCCCGGCGGGTGTGGAGAGGCGACTCTTTGTACATCTTGCCGCATGTATGCGTTCCTTGATCATCCGATCGAGGGCGAATACTGCTGTGCAAAATGTAAGCACATTGTTTCCCCGGAAGCCCAGGTTCTGAATCTGGGGAAGCAACTGTCAGCACTGAGAAGTCCCTCCATACTAAAGGTGAGCCAGGAACGTACACGCCAGGTGCCGGCAGGGGCCAGCACAGAGGCGGGTGGAGACAAAGAGGTGCAGGCACTAGCAAAGAGTAGATGACAGTCAGGAGGGGTAGAGGGGGAAGTGCCAGGGAGGCCGATCCAGGACTGGAGCATCCCAATAAGTACGCTCCATTGAGTGACATTGGTGTAACCAGTCAGGGACCAGCACTGCTGGAGATGAGGGACTCTCCTAGCTGCCAGGGGAAGAACTCCTCCAGTGAGAGTGGGGGGGCAGCAAAGGGAAAGGAAAGACAGATTCTGGTGGTAGGGGACTCAATTCTTAGAAGGACAGAGAGGGCAATCTGTAACCAAGACCTGAAGCGCCGAACAGTATGTTGTCTACCGGGCGCTCGGGTTCGGCACATCACGGATCTTGTGGACAGATTACTGGGAGGGGCTGGGGAAGACCCGGCTGTCATGGTGCACGTTGGCACCAATGACAAAGTCAGAGGCAGATGGAGTGTCCTAAAGAACGATTTTAGGGACTTAGGAGCTAAATTGAGGAAAAGGACCTCCAAGGTAGTGTTCTCAGGAATACTACCGGTACATCGAGCCACACCAGAGAGGCAGAGGGAGATTAGGGAAGTAAACAAGTGGCTGAAGAGCTGGTGTAGTAAGGAGGGGTTTGGGTTCCTGGAGGACTGGGCCGACTTCTCAGTCGGTAACCGGTACTATAGAAGGGACGGACTGCACCTAAATGAGGAGGGTGCAGATCTGCTGGGAATGAAGATGGCCAAAAAGTTAGAGGGGTTTTTAAACTAGGCGATGGGGGGAGGGTCCAGAGACAGTGATAGCCAGCGCGGAAGATATTCCAGAGGGTAGTATTGGGGGCATTAGTGGTAGGTTAACCAAAGCACAAAAACACAAGGTGAGTATAGTAGCAAGTCCAGGTTGCAATCTTGAAACACCCAATACGAGGACAATATGCGACCGGTGTAAACTATGTGGCATGTTCACCAATGCCAGGAGCCTGGCGGACAAGATGGGTGAACTAGAGATACTGTTGTACAAGGAGGATTTGGATTTTGTGGGAATTTCAGAGACCTGGTTCAACAGCTCTCATGATTGGCTGGCAAACATTCAAGGGTATACCCTATACCGCAAGGATAGAGAGGGTAAAAAAGGGGGAGGGGTATGCCTATATATCAAGAATAATGTACAAGTGAATGTGAGAGATGACATCACTGAGGGGGCTAGGGAGGAGGTGGAATCTTTATGGGTAGAGCTCCAAAGGGATGAAGCTAAGGGGAAAATAATACTGGGAGTATGCTATAGGCCCCCTAACCTGAGGGAGGAAGTGGAGACGGATCTCCTATCACAAATTGGATTAGCAGCAAGGATGGAAAGTGTTATCATAATGGGGGATTTTAATTATCCAGACATAGACTGGGCGGAGGGAACCGCGCATTCATTTAAGGCTCGCCAGTTCCTTAGTGTCTTGCAGGACAATTTTATGGGTCAGATGGTAGACGCACCAACTAGAAATAAAACATTACTAGATCTACTGATTACCAACAATACAGACCTGATAACAGATGTGGAAATACGGGGCAATTTAGGTAACAGTGATCACAGGTCAATTAGTTTCAGTATAAATCACACAAATAGGAGACATGAAGGGAACACAAAGACACTGAATTTCAAAAGAGCCAACTTCCCTAAACTACAAACCTTGCTGATGTCTTAGGGTTGGGTATACAGGGAATTGAAAGGATTAATGTACCCATTAGAGGAGGCGATAGATTCAGAACACTCTGTAAAAGAGAAGTGTTCTGGATATTCCATCTCAATACTAGAAAACTGGGGGGGGACTTAACTTTGTGTGGGATGTGTCCCACTTTTATGATTGAAGTATTTACTAACCCAGGGGTCTTTTCGGTTCCCTTTAACCTTTCCCCGATAAATTCCACTCTTGCATATCCTGCACATCGAGTGCATACACTAGAGCTGCTTTTCATAATCGATTAATCGGCCGATTATTTTTTCGATTAATCAATTCATTAGATAAAATCATAGAAAAAAACATAATGTGCCATTTTTTCGTTTCCTCCCGGGGACACCAATGATGGGGTGCTATTCCTCCCGGGAACACCAATGATGGGGCGCTATTCCTCCTGGGAACACCAATGATGGGGTGCTATTCCTCTCAGGAACACCAATGATGGGGTGCTATTCCTCCCGGGAACACCAATGATAGGGCACTATCCCCCCCCTCCCAGGAACACCAATGGGGCACTATGACTATTCCCCCCCTCCCTCCCAGGAAAACCAATGATGAGGCACTACTATTCCAGGCAGCCACCCCCTGGAACACCAATGATGGGGCACTCCCCCCCCCCTCCCTAGGAATACTGTTAGGATGGGGCACTGGTCATAAAAATGTACTGTTTTTACTGTGTTATTAGCTACTACGGAACGCCCCCTCGGAACACCAATGATGGGGCACTCCCCCCCTCCCTCCCCAGGAATACTGTTAGGATGGAGCACTGGTCATAAAAATTGTACTGTTTTTACTGTGTTATTAGCCGCTACCTTTCACAATGAATGTGCAGCTCGGCAGCTCGGCTCTCCTCGCAGCTTCTCGCCCTCGTCTCTCTGTTCCCTCAAGGCAGCGGGCAGGGCTGAGAAGATCAGTGGGGATGATGTCAGCGAGGAGGAGGAGAGGCACGCCGCGGATGTGCCTGGTCACAGGAGGACACAGGAGGGAGGATTTATTTAATGGACGGACAGGAGGAAGGTGCGAACCAACTAATCGATAATGAAAATCGTTGACAACGATTTTCATTATCGATTATTATCGATAATATCGATTAATTGTTTCAGCCCTAGCAAATTGGTGCTCAGTTTGAAGCTGTGGAGCTTGGTGTAAGTGGAGCTGGATTAAGTGGGAGTTAAAAACAAGTGTTAGAGTATACAAGTCTTGCTGTCTGTTGGTGTTTGCTGTCTGTTGGTGTTTGCTGTCTGTTGGTGTTTGTTTGCTGTCTGTTGGTGTTTGTTTGCTGTCTGTTGGTGTGTGTTTGCTGTCTGTTGGTGTGTGTTTGCTGTCTGTTGTTGTTTGCTGGGTTGCATTTTGGGGACTTTTCCTTTTAGTTTTTAATTTGCCTTTTGCTGTCACTTTTTAAATAGCTTTTTTTTTTTTCTTGGTTTCATCAGTCTATCAATTAAGGGGTGTGGTTAATTGCTCACAGGTGCCTATTTAACTTGTTGTAGGACTCAGTCTGAGCGTGCTCAGTTTGAAGCTGCGGAGCTTGGTGTAAGTGGAGCTGGATTAAGTGGGAGTTAAAAACAAGAGTTTAAAACAGGAGGTTATAACAGGGGTCATAGTACCTGTGTAGTGTGAGTATCTGAGTGTTGTCTGAGTAGTGTGTGTGGATCGTTAGTACTTGTGTATTGTGTACCTGTGTATTGTCTTGTCGTGTACCTGTGTATTGTCTTGAGTATTAGTGCCAGGAAGCTAGCTGTTAGGTAATTTGGACAGGGTAAAATCCCCAAATCCTCACTAAATTTAATAGGTACGATGCCCGGCGGGTGTGGAGAGGCGACTCTTTGTACATCTTGCCGCATGTATGCGTTCCTTGATCATCCGATCGAGGGCGAATACTGCTGTGCAAAATGTAAGCACATTGTTTCCCCGGAAGCCCAGGTTCTGAATCTGGGGAAGCAACTGTCAGCACTGAGAAGTCCCTCCATACTAAAGGTGAGCCAGGAACGTACACGGCAGGTGCCGGCAGGGGCCAGCACAGAGGCGGGTGGAGACAAAGAGGTGCAGGCACTAGCAAAGAGTAGATGGGTGACAGTCAGGAGGGGTAGAGGGGGAAGTGCCAGGGAGGCCGATCCAGGACTGGAGCATCCCAATAAGTACGCTCCATTGAGTGACATTGGTGTAACCAGTCAGGGACCAGCACTGCTGGAGATGAGGGACTCTCCTAGCTGCCAGGGGAAGAACTCCTTCAGTGAGAGTGGGGGGGCAGCAAAGGGAAAGGAAAGATAGATTCTGGTGGTAGGGGACTCAATTCTTAGAAGGACAGAGAGGGCAATCTGTAACCAAGACCTGAAGCGCCGAACAGTATGTTGTCTACCGGGCGCTCGGGTTCGGCACATCACGGATCTTGTGGACAGATTACTGGGAGGGGCTGGGGAAGACCCGGCTGTCATGGTGCACGTTGGCACCAATGACAAAGTCAGAGGCAGATGGAGTGTCCTAAAGAACGATTTTAGGGACTTAGGAGCTAAATTGAGGAAAAGGACCTCCAAGGTAGTGTTCTCAGGAATACTACCGGTACATCGAGCCACACCAGAGAGGCAGAGGGAGATTAGGGAAGTAAACAAGTGGCTGAAGAGCTGGTGTAGTAAGGAGGGGTTTGGGTTCCTGGAGGACTGGGCCGACTTCTCAGTCGGTAACCGGTACTATAGAAGGGACGGACTGCACCTAAATGAGGAGGGTGCAGATCTGCTGGGAATGAAGATGGCCAAAAAGTTAGAGGGGTTTTTAAACTAGGCGATGGGGGGAGGGTCCAGAGACAGTGATAGCCAGCGCGGAAGATATTCCAGAGGGTAGTATTGGGGGCATTAGTGGTAGGTTAACCAAAGCACAAAAACACAAGGTGAGTATAGTAGCAAGTCCAGGTTGCAATCTTGAAACACCCAATACGAGGACAATATGCGACCGGTGTAAACTATGTGGCATGTTCACCAATGCCAGGAGCCTGGCGGACAAGATGGGTGAACTAGAGATACTGTTGTACAAGGAGGATTTGGATTTTGTGGGAATTTCAGAGACCTGGTTCAACAGCTCTCATGATTGGCGGGCAAACATTCAAGGGTATACCCTATACCGCAAGGATAGAGAGGGTAAAAAAGGGGGAGGGGTATGCCTATATATCAAGAATAATGTACAAGTGAATGTGAGAGATGACATCACTGAGGGGGCTAGGGAGGAGGTGGAATCTTTATGGGTAGAGCTCCAAAGGGATGAAGCTAAGGGGAAAATAATACTGGGAGTATGCTATAGGCCCCCTAACCTGAGGGAGGAAGTGGAGACGGATCTCCTATCACAAATTGGATTAGCAGCAAGGATGGAAAGTGTTATCATAATGGGGGATTTTAATTATCCAGACATAGACTGGGCGGAGGGAACCGCGCATTCATTTAAGGCTCGCCAGTTCCTTAGTGTCTTGCAGGACAATTTTATGGGTCAGATGGTAGACGCACCAACTAGAAATAAAACATTACTAGATCTACTGATTACCAACAATACAGACCTGATAACAGATGTGGAACTACGGGGCAATTTAGGTAACAGTGATCACAGGTCAATTAGTTTCAGTATAAATCACACAAATAGGAGACATGAAGGGAACACAAAGACACTAATTTCAAAAGAGCCAACTTCCCTAAACTACAAACCTTGCTAAAAGGCATAAATTGGGATAAAATATTAGGAACAAAGAATACGGAGGAGAGATGGGTTTGCTTTAAGAGCATATTAAATAAGGGCATTAGCCAATGTATCCCATTGGGTAATAAATTTAAAAGAGCGAACAAACATCCTGGATGGCTTAACTCCAATGTAAAAATGCATATAAAAGCAAAGGAGAAGGCCTTCAAAAAATACAAGGTTGAGGGATCATCCACAGCATTCAGAATTTATAAAGAATGCAATAAGAAATGTAAGGGTGCAATTAGGATGGCTAAGATAGAACATGAAAGACACATAGCGGAGGAGAGCAAAAAAAATCCCAAGAAATTCTTTAAGTATGTAAACAGTAAAAAAGGGAGGACAGACCATATTGGCCCCATAAAGAATGAGGAAGGACATCTGGTTACAAAGGATGGGGAGATGGCAAAGGTATTGAATTTATTCTTCTCCTCAGTCTTCACGAGTGAATCGGGGGGCTTCAGTAACCAAAACTGCAGTGTTTATCCTCATGACACAACACAGGAAGCACCTACATGGTTAACAGAGGACGGAATTAAAATTAGACTTGAAAAACTTAACATTAATAAATCACCGGGACCAGATGGCTTGCATCCGAGGGTACTTAGGGAACTCAGTCAGGTGATTGCCAGACCGTTGTTCCTCATTTTTACAGACAGTCTATTGACTGGAATGGTACCAGCTGATTGAAGAAAAGCCAATGTAGCACCAATATTTAAAAAGGGCCCAAAAAACATCCCTGGGAATTACAGACCAGTTAGCCTAACATCAATAGTATGTAAACTCTTGGAGGGGATGATAAGGGACTATATACAAGATTTTAGTAATAAGAATGATATCATTAGCAGTAATCAGCATGGATTCATGAAGAATCGTTCTTGCCAAACCAATCTATTAACCTTCTATGAGGAGGTGAGTTGCCATCTAGATAAAGGAAGGCCCGTAGACGTGGTGTATCTGGATTTTGCAAAAGCATTTGACACAGTTCCCCATAAACGTTTACTGTACAAAATAAGGTGCGTTGGCATGGACCATAGGGTGAGTACATGGATTGAAAACTGGCTACAAGTGTGTGTTCAGAGGGTGGTGATAAATGGGGAGTACTCAGAATGGTCAGGGGTGGGTAGTGGGGTTCCCCAGGGTTCTGTGCTGGGACCAATCCTATTTAATTTGTTCATAAACGACCTGGAGGATGGGATAAACAGTTCAATCTCTGTATTTGCAGACGATACTAAGCTAAGCAGGGCAATAACTTCTCCGCAGGATGTGGAAATCTTGCAAAAAGACCTGAACAAATTAATGGGGTGGGCGACTACATGGCAAATGAGGTTCAATGTAGAAAAATGTAAAATAATGCATTTGGGTGGCAAAAATATGAATGCAATCTATACACTGGGGGGAGAACCTCTGGGGGAATCTAGGATGGAAAAGGACTTGGGGGTCCTAGTGGATGATAGGCTCAGCAATGGCATGCAATGCCAAGCTGCTGCTAATAAAGCAAACAGAATATTGGCATGCATTAAAAGGGGGATCACCTGCAGAGATAAAACGATAATTCTCCCTCTCTACAAGACTCTGGTCCGCCCGCACCTGGAGTATGCTGTCCAGTTCTGGGCACCAGTCCTCAGGAGGGACGTACTGGAAATGGAGCGAGTACAAAGAAGGGCAACAAAGCTAATAAAGGGTCTGGAGGATCTTAGTTATGAGGAAAGGTTGCGAGCACTGAACTTATTCTCTCTGGAGAAGAGACGCTTGAGAGGGGATATGATTTCAATTTACAAATACTGTACTGGTGACCCCACAATAAGGATAAAACTTTTTAGCAGAAGAGAGTTTAATAAGACTCGTGGCCACTCATTACAATTAGAAGAAAAGAGGTTTAACCTTAAACTACGTAGAGGGTTCTTTACTGTAAGAGCGGCAAGGATGTGGAATTCCCTTCCACAGGCGGTGGTCTCAGCGGGGAGCATTGATAGCTTCAAGAAACTATTAGATAATCACCTGAATGACCGCAATATACAGGGATATGTAATGTAATACTGACACATAATCACACACATAGGTTGGACTTGATGGACTTGTGTCTTTTTTCAACCTCACCTACTATGTAACTATGTAACTATACACATATTTTTAACTCCGTTTCTTACACTGTATCACAGAGCCTGAGGATAGTCCTCAAAACACATTAGCCTATTGGATCTGCACTTTCTCATGTCACATGTTATGATGTACTGTGGACTGGATGAGCTTTGATGCAATTGTCATTCTGTGAGCATAGTACCTACCACTTTTTACATAATAAAGTTATGGTTTTGGGATAATGCACTAGGTTGGTGCACCCTCTCTCTTTTGTGGAAGGCACGCCATCCATTGGGAGTGCAGAGCGCATGCACCTGTGCCATCACCGGCACTGCTAAACTAAATATCTCCTAAATGGTGCATGTTTAGGAGATATTTACTGTTCCTACAGGTAATCCATATTATAGGTTTACCTGTAGCCATAAATAATAAAAAAAAAAATAAGCCTTTACTACCACTTTAATCGCTCTTTTCACCAGAGAATAAGTTCAGTTCAGTGTGTGAGAGAGAGCTGTGGGCTGTTAGACACTGCTGAGCTGTGGTGACCTCTTCTTTGGAGCAGGTGGGGACTTTAAACCCTGTAAAAGGACAAGCTTATACTGGCAGTGAGCTGTGCTTTGTTCCAGACATTGAATAAGTTTTGCTCTTTTAAAAGATGTTTGCCTTTAGGGAGAAGAAAAAAAGAAAGAAAGACTGTTAGTATGACAGGCTAGTGACCTAAATATCAATATATATATATATATATATATATATATATATATAATTATACAGTATATCAATCATTGTGAAGAGGTACAGCGGTATAGAACATACTTGCTCATTAAGGGGTGGGGGATGGGCATATTACCTGATTATAAAACACTAGTCAGGTATCACAATGGACCTCCTATACCCTGAATGGCAGCTACAGTGGGGGTGATAATAAAGGTATGGGTTGGAATTGTGGGGTACACTTACCTGTGATTAGAAACAGCTGTTATGGTAGATACAATGACCCCCCCACCATCCCTCCTCCTGTCCCCCCACATCTCCAGGAGGATAAAGGAATCCATTCCCCATCCCTCTGTCTCCTCCCCCTCCCCTCGGCTGTCACTCAGCGGGTTGTTATGGTAACAGGAGCCGGGCTGGTAGCAGCTCAGTGATCGCAGCATCCATCCAGAGCGGGGAGCGGGTACCAGGAGCACAGACACCGCCAGCACCGGACCACACACACACCGACATACCGGGCCGCACTCATGCCTCCTCCCTGGACCCCCCCACCTCTGCCCGGCCTCACCTTCCTTCTCCTCTCCGGGCTACTGCTAGTCTCCGCCGACCTCCCCGGGGGACCGTGCGGGGAAGGAGCGTGCGACATCGGCGACACTCAGGTACGGCTACAGGACCGACACCGACACCATACATCCCGGGGACAGGCTCACCCCACACCCAACCACCTCCTAGGGTCCTCTATAAAACTACACAGGACACAGATAGCTGATTGATTAGTGATAGAAATGTGACAGGTGATAGGTAATAGAGACTAGGTAGGAGATATAGATATATAATAGAATTGTGATAGGTGATAGACAGACAATACATAGGTGAAAGGTGATAGGTAATAGAGACTAGGTAGAAAATATAGATATATGATAGAAATATGATAGGTGATAGATAATAGATAGGTGACAGACAATAGAAAGGTGACAGGTGATAGATTGATAGATCATACATTTATGATAGGTGATATAGATACATATAATAGATATTAATTTGTGTTAAAGAGTATATATATAAGTATAACATAGACAATAGTTAGGTGACAGGTGATAGAATAAATATATATATTTAATCTATCACCTATCACCTATCTATTGTCTAATACCCAATTGTAATCTATTATACATTTATATCTCTATCACCTATCTAAAATCTGTTTTATATATATATATATATATATATATATATAAATCTATGATAGATAAATGTATAATAGATTATAATGGGGTTATAGAGTATAGATAAGTATAACCTAGGCAATAGATAGGTGACAGGTGATAGATTATAGACAGGTGATAGATAAAGATATAGATATATGATGGCTTATAGATATATTATAGATACACCAAAAAGTGGAGCGCACACTATTGGTACTAAATAAATCCTGTATAATATAATAATATCATAGATTATAGAGATATGATAGAGTACTGATAAATTATAGATTTTAGTTATATGATGGATTGTAGATATGTTACAGATAGATCAAAGACGAACTGTTGGCACTATATAAATCCTGTATAATATAATATAATATAATATAATATAATATAATATAATAGATATAAGAGATTATAGATATATCATAGATTATTGATATATGATGAATTATAGATATGCAATACATAGGTCATAGATAAAGTAGTGAGAAAACTGTTGGCACTCCATAAGTCCTGTATAATATGATAATATATATATATATATATATATATATATATATATATATATATATATTTTTTTTTTGTTAATATATAGATTTTATATATACATGTAGATATATAAGCAAATATAGATGTAAAATGGATAGATTATTAGTATATAACTAATGATCGATAGAATGGATTTTTATGGTTAATGATTATTATACGGTGTCCATGGGTTCCACATATATATCAGTATTTGGTAATGAAAAGTTAACCCTTGCCATGCCTCTGGATTACTGTGGTCACATGGCCTCTAGCTTGGTGACATTGTGTGTTATGTGTGACATTCAGCTGCCAGCTCTTGCTCACCTCTCCCCAGAGAAGTGCTGGAGGGAACTATACAGTATACTGTATGATATAAGTGTGGATGGGTTGTACATGGATGTCTTCTATGACCCATCTTCCCTATTCTCAGGCATAGATTTATGGCTGCTTTGTAGTCTCCTGTCACTGAGGGGACCTTATGTTTTTTTGGCAAATAAAAGTACAAGGTTTTCCATCTTGGAAGAAAGGATGGAGCATGGCTGTCATTAGTGTTCTAATGCTTGGGTGTTGTGTTGTTGTGATGCTCATATTTACAAATAAATAAGATTATAAAGAAGAAAGGACTGTAGTTGAGAGGCATAGATGAAGGCTTTCCTGTGTTTGTTCTCTAGAAGTGTATGCTATGTTGTATCCAGCAGCAGCAATGTATCACAGTGTGGTTATCAGGCTTCTATCAAGTGCCAGTGTCTGAAAATAACAGTCACAGCTAGAAGCTCACGTGGGGAATATGTGTCAATGAATGGATTACTCATATACCTGTGATTAAACCGATCTCGTGCATGAACGTACAAATGACAAGGATCGCATGTCTTTGTTCAGCTCGTAATGCTTCAGATATGGCCTAGACACCAATGGATGTCTTTTATTTTCTGATCTCTGCATTTTCAAAATGGGCTTCATGTACAATGTCATTCAGTATAATAAGTGTGTGTTTTTTTTTTGTTGTGCCTTACTAGAAGGATTCAATGAGATAAGCATTTCACAAACAAGGAAGAGCACCACTGCTTTGTTACCAATGTCCTCTGTTGGCAGTTCAGTTATGGTTCATAGAATATGTTTGGATTAGTGTGGGCATCATATTGAGTGCCAGGTGTCATCAGTTGGTGGCAGGTTGGCGATTTGTACAAGAAATGTGTTGATTTTAACAGAATACCATGCCGGATATTGCCTAGGATTCTAGCAAATGAGTGTCTTATGTAGAGTTTGACTATGCCACTTTTCTCTGCCTTTATGTATATACTCTACATACTCAAGATCTGAAGGTAAATGCCTGCTTCAAAAAGCCAAAATATCACATTGTGTTGCAGTAGTTTTTCACCTACACATGATGTGCACACTGCTCTTAAATACACATTGTGACTGCACTGGGCTCTGAATGCTACAGGAAATACTTGTATGCTCTATGTTCTGCTTGTGTGGCAGGAGTACTACATTAATAAGGCTTGCTATAGGCAGAATGATTTCATCTTGTCCACAGAATTTGTCATTTACGTGTAGTGGTATTTTGGCAGAATACTTCTATACAAGTTCCTATTGTTTCATCTTTCTTTTTTCTAAATTGTATTCTCAGTTCACTATTTTGGTTAAAAGGTTTAAATGAATTACAGTTAAATAAGATGAACAGGCAGTCCAACATCATATTCAATGTGCAATACATTTAGTCGTAAGGGTCAGGGAAACTGCAGCTGAGGAGAGATGTCAGGGGGGTTAGGGTGTCTCCATAGACAATGAAAAATGGTTGAAGTCGAGGGGTAGCAAATATTGGATCCACGGTGGCCATTTTTTTAAAGAAAGCCATTCAATATGTCAGTCATTTATCATTAAGCATCATGCATGCTACTCTATATATAACCTTCTGAGAGTGTAGGTTGGTGGATTTCCATGCCTTCACTATGGTCTTTTTAAATTGTAATTTGTAAAAGCTGTAAAGGGTTAGACCAGCCAAAATGATATTTCAGCTATAGGTGGAGTCTGTTGGGCTAAATGACCCACTGCCTTATTATATTTTTTCAGAGATTCCAGTACAGTATTGACATGTTTTTTGTCATAGTCCCTGGCTCTGCTTGCCTGTTTTGGAATTTGTGATGTTCCAACCCACATGTGGGTGTCTCCACTCCTCCATTCCTCTCCTTAATGTGGAATCCAGGAGGAAGAGCGGAAACTCCTCGCAATGACAGCAGCAGGTCTGCTAACCCAGAAATGTAAGTATACTTAAAGTCAAAACTTTCTTTTTAGTTTTGGATAAAGTGGTGAGGAATTAGAACCCCTGTTAGGTTGTTGTTACAGTCTGTATCTCTACTGGATACTTATTTGCCCTGGTGACAACTATAACTGGAATGGATAGTAGCAACATTTTGATATGTCAAGAAACAGAATGTAAGAAGAAATCCTCTAGGGGACTCTTGTTCTAGGGACAACTGTCTAAGGGAGGGGGTCCACTGCATAGAGAATTTCTCTCAAGTCCAGTTTTATATATTGGAATGAAAGTGAAGGGAAATCTTCCTAGTGGGGTCTTATTTTGCCTGCAATAAAAATGCATTGGCTGTAGATATACTTTAAGTGCCACTGAATAGACCCCCCCCAGAGCTATCTGTCAAATACTGAAATATAAGTTACAGGTGCACTAATACTTTAAACATAAAACTGGCAAATACAGCATGCAGAGTGGAGCGTTTTGGCCTTCTTTTGCACATATTTGGGTTAATTTTGCCATGGAACATACACCAGGCCTGGACTAATCCCAGGACCGGGCTGCAAATTAGGTTGCAAACATTACAGATGGGGTCTAACTTTTTTGAATCTTTTTTGAATCTTTACTGTCGTTGGAAGAAGCTTATATTTGTTGGCTTCTACACTAGTCCCACATTCACACATGTTTTGTTGAGCATCCATTAGTCTATGCAATGTCTAGGCATTATCAGTAGAAAATAATGGTGAATCTGTAGAATATTGTAGACCCACAATCTCTTTTACTACTTTGTGGGCTTGAAGTACCTGCAGTACAGTACTGTGCAAATATTTTAGGCAGGTGTGAAGAAATACTGTAAAGTAAAATGCTTTCAAAAATATATTTTTTTAGTTTATTTTTATTCATTTACAAAATGCTAAGTTAGCAAACAGAAGAAATATCTAAATCAAATCAATATTTGGTGTGACTACCCTTTGGCTTCAAATCAGCATCAATTCTTAAAATTGCACACTCTGAACACTTGCACAAAGTCACGGATTTTGTAGGATTACAGTAAGATGTATGATTAATTATACAATGCAGGCGCTAATGATCATCAATTTCATATGTAGGTTGAAACACGGTCATTAACTGAAACTGAAACAGCTGTGTAGGTAGATTAAAACTGGGTAAGGAACATCCAAATTCTGCTACAAAGTTGAGGTTGTGGAAGACAGTTTCATGTCTCAGGTCATACATCATGGCAAGACTGAGCAAGGCTGCAAGACACAAGGTAGTTATAATGCATCAGCAAGGTCTCTCCCAGGCAAAGATTTCATAGCCGATTGGGGCTTCAAAATGTGCTGTTTAAGCTTATTTGAAGAAGCACAGGGAAACTGGCAATGCTGAGGAGTATAGACACAGTGGTCGGCCATGGAAACTTAATGCAGCAGATGAAAGATGCATCATGCTTACTTCTCTTTGGATGTACAGCAGTGCCATCAGCACAGAACTGGCGGAAACCAGTGGGACCCAGGTACACCTGCTTACTGTTCGGAGAAGTCTGGACAGAAGTTGTCTTCATTGAAGAATTGCAGGCAAAAAGCCATATCTATAACCTGGAAACAAGGCTATGTGAATCAATTATGCATGAAAACATAGGAACTGGGGTGCAGAAAAAATGGCAGCAGGTGCTCTGGACTGATGAGTCAAAATTTTAAATATCTGGCTGTAGCAGGAGGCAGTTTGTTACCTGAAAGGCTGGAGAGCTGTACAATAATGAGTGTCTGCAGGCAACACTGAAGCATGGTGGTGGATTCTTGCAAGTTTGGGGCTGCATTTCTACAAATGGAGTTGGAGATTTGGTCAGTATTAATGGTGTCCTCAATGCTGAGAAATACAGGCAGGTACTTATCCATCATATCATACCATCAGGATGGCATGTGATTGGCCCCAAATTTGTTCTGCAGGACAATGACCCCAAACATACAGCCAAAGTCATTAAAAACTATGTTCAGCGTAAAGAAGAACAAGGAATCCTGGAAGTGATGGTGTGGCCCCCACAGAGCTCTGATCTCTACATCATCAAGTCTGTCTGGGATTACTTGAAGAGACAGAAGGATTTGAGGCAGCCTACATTCACAGAAGATCTGTGGTTAGTTCTCCAAGATGTTTGGAAAAACCTACCTGCTGAGTTCCTTCAAAACTGTGTGCAAGTGTACCTTGAAGATTTGATGCTGTTTTGAAGGCAAAGTGTGGATACACCAAATATTGATTTGATTTGGATTTCTCTTCTGGTCCTTTATTTTCCATGTTGTTAGTTGATAAAAAACGAATTATTAACACTTCTGTTTCAGAAAGCATTCCTAATTTACAGCATTTTTTTCACACCTGCCTAAAACCTTTGCACAGTAGTGTAATTTGTACCCCATATACTGTTAGATAAAGTTGCCCATAGATGGATTAAAATTCAGCAAGGGACCAGATGAATTTGGATCCATCTGTGGCTGTTCTAACCATCGACTTTTGTCAAACGGGACTGCCTGCTGTAGCCAATCAGTCAACCACCGACAATGGTCAACCATTGCAGGGGCGTTGTAACAGCTGGCTACTGTAATTGCATACATTGCATCTCAATTGCACAACAAAAGACAGCATAATCCACCATTTGAGACAAACTATATTGTATTAAAACAAGGTACATGCATGCGAAAGATCATTAATGCATTTCACAATAAATAGAGCTTCCTCATAGAGTGATTATAGAGTTGGTTCCTTTCTGGCATTGTATCATACCGTGACACATAGGGTGTCACCAGGACAAGAAATTAAGGCAGTTCTTCCTATTACAGAAAAAAACAGTAATAAAAACCTGTGAGGTTCAAGCCCGTCTCAACGTTTTATTGCTAAATAAGTAGTATACCGCTCAAGGTGACAACCTCTCTGCTTCACCGCCACTGCACATAGAAAGGGTGCCGGCTCTGTATGCAACAGGAAGTATGTAGTGAAGAAAGTCCAGATGGCCGCGCTCTAATGAAATCACCTTTATTGATCCATATAAAATGACAGTCCATACAGCAAATAGATGGTGAAATATACAGCACAGCTAATGTGTTTCACACCTTCCCTAGGGCTTAGTCATAGCTATGCAGGAAACAGGGACAGTCCTCCACTTTTATTCAGCAGCGCAGTAAACAAGCATAGTTTTCTATATAGGAGGGCTTTGTACAGCGAATAAGTCCATATCATAAAACAAAACATCTGCTTGTCCAAGCCACTAACTAAACTCAAATCCACTCTTGACTAACAGAGTGTCTCCTAATGGGTTTTTAGTGTTTTGTCAGCAGTCAGCCTTTTCACCCAGCAGCAGGTTCTCATAGCACAGAAAAACAGACAGAACCCTGAGCATCAGTCAGCTCACACACAAAAAACCTGTGGATAGCTGAGAGTAATAACAAGATAAGATGGAAAGAATGGAGATTTTATCCCACCAAAATCTCTACAAAGGTGTCCAGGACCCAGACCATATAAGTTTGTTTTCTCTATAACAGACAAAAATGCTGAAACCCCTCACCATGTGTAGGTAGGAAACCTAGAAGACATGTATACACCATTCAAAATCCTGCCATCCATGGCCTCACAACCAGGATAAAGCAGGCCTGGCCAGCCAGGTTTGCTGAATGCAGATGTGCTGAAAAGGGACATGCTGATTGTAGGTGAGGGTGGAGTGAGCAGAGGAATGACCTCATCAGTCTAATGGTGCTCCTTCACTGTCCTGTCAGCAGGCCAAGAATGGAGAACACCATTCTATTATTTCTTTCTGTAACAGAGTGATGCTATCTGCCTGGCGGTATGGTAGGGATATGTACATTTTAGGACTGGATGGGCAGAAATACAAATCCAATATACAATAAAAGCAGGTCCCTTATATGTACTACATCTACATTTATAGAAAATTCTCCCTGGGACTTTGAGTGAGGTGAGCACAGTTTAGCCAATAAACGTAGCAGCAGTAAATACAGTATAACAATGTATTCAAGTAGAAATAATGCATGCATTGATGTCACCAACAAATGGCAATTCATAACTGATACATATAAATGAAATAGTGGTACATAAATGTAATAGCAATTATATAACACACAGGCATCTAGTGTACCGATGCATTTCGCGAGACCCAGCTCGCTCTTCAGGGGTGGATGTGTGTAAAATGTACCTAGAATGAAAGAATATAAATTGGATATATAACGTAATATTGATTATATAGGTACCGGGTAAGAGGGGCCTTGATATAAGGAACCCCATACTCACCACTGAATAAGACCAAAACAGCGGATGTACGGCTCCCAGAAGGTGGCAGCGGGTGTCTCGCCAGGGAGCTGAGGAGGTGGAGCCAGACAAAACCCAACCCGGGGCCAAACAGACGGCAAGCACGGCACGGATAGAAAATGTGTGTCCCTAATGGTCTCACTTTGTCCGTGGAAGATATTGGCTGTAACATGAATATGCATGTTAGACAATCTAAAGTAACAGAGTAAGGTCAGTATATGATAACATATATGTGTCTATGTATGAATGAAAGGCCTGAGCCAAAGATGGTAAGGACATGGAGACTGTAGGGCAGGTGGTAAAGAAATTCCAAAAGCTAACAAGAGTGAGAGTGAAGAAATGGCAGAAGAGCAAAGAAAGAAAAGAAAGTAAAAAATTAGATGAAATGCAAGTGTGTAATGAAACCTGTAATGTCAAACAGAGGCTTGGAATGGGTGCTCAGAGTGAGCCATGTAAAAACACGTGAGTTTACCTGAATGCAGTGAATATGTAGATGTATGAGTGGTAAGTCACAGCAAGCGACTTCCACAGGTATGAGTATCCTCAGTGAAAAAAACAGAGAAACCCACACCATGCTGAACCTCCGATATATATAATGAAGACACCCATTTAGCCCAAACCTGGTCTGTGGTCACCCTTGCCATTATATACATACATGCATGAACAGTGGGGACGGAAAGTATTCAGACCTCCTTAAATTTTTCACTCTTTGTTATATTGCAGACATTTGGTAAAATCATTTAAGTTCATTTTTTTCTCATTAATGTACACACAGCACCCCATATTGACAGAAAAACACAGAATTGTTGACATTTTTGCAGATTTATTAAAAAAGAAAAGCTGAAATATCACATGGTCCTAAGTATTCAGACCCTTTGCTCAGTATTTAGTAGAAGCACCCTTTTGATCTAATACAGCCATGAGCAGTGGCGTCGCTAGGGGGTGGCTTTTGGGGCTATAGCCCTGAATCTGGGGACCCTGATGCAAGGGGGAGGCTCTCTGGGGACTCTGATGCAAGGGGGAGGCTCTCTGGGGACCCTAATGTAATTGGAGGGCTCTCTGGGGACCCTGATGCAAGGGAGAGAGAGGCTCCCTGGGGACCCTGATGTAAGGGGGGCTCTCTAGGGACTCTGATGTAAGGGGGGCTCTCTGGGGATATATACACACACACGTATATTACTGTATATACATGTGTATGCCTGCCCAAGCGTATGACTTTCTTTACTACACTGCTATGGGCTCTAGCCCCAGATCCTTTGTAGACCTAGCAACGCCCCTGGCCAAGAGTCTTTTTGGGAAAGATGCAACAAGTTTTTCACACCTGGATTTGGGGATCCTCTGCCATTCCTCCTTGCAGATCCTCTCCAGTTCTGTCAGGTTGGATGGTAAACGTTGGTGGACAGCCATTTTTAGGTCTCTCCAGAGATGGTCAATTGGGTTTAAGTCAGGGCTCTGGCTGGGCCATTCAAGAACAGTCACGGAGTTGTTGTGAAGCCACTCCTTCGTTATTTTAGTTGCGTGCTTAGGGTCATTGTCTTGTTGGAAGGTAAACCTTCGGCCCAGTCTGAGGTCCTGAGCACTCTGGAGAAGGTTTTTCGTCCAGGATATCCCTGTACTTGGCCACATTCATCTTTCCCTCGATTGCAACCAGTCGTCCTGTCCCTGCAGCTGAAAAACACCCCCACAGCATGATGCTGCCACCACCATGCTTTACTGTTGGGACTGTATTGGACAGGTGATGAGCAGTGCCTGGTTTTCTCCACACACACCGCTTAGAATTAGGGCCAAAAAGTTCTGTCTTGGTCTCATCAGACCAGAGAATCTTATTTCTCACCTTCTTGGAGTCCGTCAGGTGTTTTTTTAGCAAACTCCATGTGGGCTTTCATGTGTCTTGCACTGAGGAGAGGCTTCCGTTGGGCCACTCTGCCATAAAGCCCCGACTGGTGGAGGGCTGCAGTGATGGTTGACTTTCTACAACTTTCTCCCATCTCCCGACTGCATCTCTGGAACTCAGCCACAGTGATCTTTGGGTTCTTCTTTACCTCTCTCACCAAGGCTCTTCTCCCCTGATAGCTCAGTTTGGCCGGACAACCAGCTCTAGGAAGGGTTCTGGTCATCCCAAACGTCTTCCATTTAAGGATTATGGAGGCCACTGTGCTCTTAGGAACCCTAAGTGCAGCAGAATTTTTTTGTAATCTTGGGCAGATCTGTGCCTTGCCACAATTCTGTCTCTGAGCTCTTCAGGCAGTTCCTTTGACCTCATGATTCTCATTTGCTCTGACATGCACTGTGAGCTGTAAGGTCTTATATAGACAGGTGTGTGGCTTTCCTAATCAAGTGCAATCAGTATAATCAAACACAGCTGAACTCAAATGAAGGTGTAGAACGATCTCAAGGATGATCAGAAGAAATGGACAGCGCCTGAGTTAAATATATGAGTGTCACAGCAAAGGGTCTGAATACTTAGGACCATGTGATATTTCAGTTTTTGTTTTTTAATAAATCTGCAAAAATGTCAATAATTCTGTGTTTTTCTGTCAATATGGGGTGCTGTGTGTACATTAATGAGGAAAAAAATGAACTTAAATGATTTTAGCAAATGGCTGCAATATAACAAAGAGTGAAAAATTTAAGGGGGTCTGAATACTTTCTGTCCCCACTGTATATTGCATTTTGATTATGTATTAGCCGTTTATTTTCCAACATATAATTTACACCTCAGTATAGGCATATACCCCAGTGCATCTGATGTGCTGTTTCTTTGATGGTGGTGTTGTTTGTTTTGTTTTGGGAGCTGCGATGTGTATCAAAGGCAGTTTCTTGTCTCCCGCTGTCCCCGCCTGCTTTTTGAGTGGGTGGGGCCACCTACACATCGGCACGATGTATATGCACCAGCCACGTGACGTCCACGATCCCATGGCGTGAGCGTGGCTGGATATAGTGTGTCATCTGGATAATTTAGGGGAGTGTCTGTGCCCACGCTCCTTCTGATGACGGTGGGCGCCTCCAGCACTCATGTGTCTGTCATCCACACATGGCGTTGGGGGCGGAGCCTCTCTGGCTCTTCCGGGGGTATATATCGGAGGTTCAGCATGGCGTAGGTTTCTCTGTTCTTTTCACTGAGGATACTCATACCTGTGGAAGTCGCTTGCTGTGACTTACCACTCATACATCTACATATTCACTGCATTCAGGTATACTCACATGGCTCACTCTGAGCACCCATTCCATGCCTGTGTTTGACATTACAGGTTTCATTACACACTTGCATTTCATCTAATTTTTTACTTTCTTTTCTTTCTTTGCTCTTCTGCCATTTCTTCACTCTCACTCTTGTTAGCTTTTGGAATTTCTTTACCACCCGCCCTACAGTCTCCATGTCCTTACCATCTTTGGCTCAGGTCATTCATTTATACATAGACACATATATGTTATCATATACTGACCTTACTCTGTTAGTTTAGATTGTCTGACATGCATATTCATGATACAGCCAATATCTTCTATGGACAAAGTGAGACCATTAGTGACACACATTTTCTATCCGTGCCGTGCTTGCTTTCGTTTGGCCCCGAGTGGGGTCTTATCTGGCTCCGCCTTCTCAGCTCCCTGGTCAAGACACCTGCTGCTGCCTTCCGGGAGCTGTACATCCACTGTTTTGGTCTTGTTCAGTGGTGAGTATGGGGTTCCTTTGTATCAAGGCCCCTCTTACCCTGTGCCTATATAATCAATATTACGTTATACATCCAATTTATATTCTTTCATTCTAGGTACATTTTACACACATTTACCCCTGAAGAGCGAGCTGGGTCTTGCGAAACACGGTGGGTACACTAGATGCCTGTGTGTTATATGACTGCTATTACATTTATGTACCACTATTTCATTTATATGTATCCCTTATGAATTGGCTTTTGTTGGTGACATCAATGCATGCATTATTTCTACTTTAATAAAAAATGTTATACTGTATTTATTGTTGCTACGATTATTGTCTAAACTGTGCTCACCTCACTCCAGTCCCAGGATCCATATTTTCAGTTTTGTTGCATATTTCAGGGATGGAGGTGTGTCACTGGCAACTGTCTTTTTTTTCTGCATCAATATTATATATCTAGCTGTTCAGCTTTAAATCTACTTTCAGTTTTAGCACTATTCTGATTTCTTACAGAGTTGCCAAATATATTTACACCACAATGCTGGCTTCACACAAACCAAAAATAGCCAGCCATAAAAAATGTGCTTGTAAGAGTTCCAGTAATATTTGGCCAGAAACGAGTCACCTGGCAAACAGGACTATGATGGAGATGCAAAAAGTAAAGCATCTGATGAAGGAGGTATGCCACCAAAATGATATGCTGATTGTTGAATTCATTTATATGGCAAGTTCCCCATTTTTAATTCAAGCAATGTTGTAATTGTACCATTTGTGGAGCAACTCTGTGATTAATTTTATCTTCTAGTTAGCTGAAACTAACAACTATGGTTCCATGAAATCCTAGGGTCCAGAGATTGCTAGGGGCTCCTAGCAGTGACTAAGTTCTGCCTTTCAGATAAGTGACAGTTGGCAATAATTCTCTTTTTAAGTACCTGTGTGGGGGTCATTCTTCACAATGACCACCAATGTAAGGAGCATTCTTTCCTTTAACTACCAATGTAAAGAGCATTTATTCCACTGACCATCAATGTAGGAAGCACTGTTCCCGCTGACTACCAGTATAAAGGTGCCCTTTTCTCACTGACCATCAGTTTAGAGGGTGTTCTCCCATTGATCACCAGGGTAAGAAGCATTCTTCCTTCTAGCTATTAGTGTAATGGGGTCCTTCTCCCACCAACCACCAATGCAAGGAGCATTCTCCCCTCTCATTATGAGTGTATTGAGGCCTTCTCTCACTGACCATCAGTTTAGAGGGTGTTCTCCCATTGATCACCAGGGTAAGAAGCATTCTTCCTTCTAACTATTAGTGTAATGGGGTCCTTCTCCCACCAACCACCAATGCAAGGAGCATTCTCCCCTCTCATTATGAGTGTATTGAGGCCTTCTTTCACTGACCATCAGTGTAGAGGATGTTTTCCCATTGATCACCAGGGTAAGAAGCATTCTTCCTTCTCACTATTAGTGTAATGGGGTCCTTCTCCCACCAACCACCAATGCAAGGAGCATTCTTCCCTCTCATTATGAGTGTATTGAGGCCTTCTCTCACTGACCATTAGTGTAGAGGGTGTTCTCCCATTGATCACCAGGGTAAGAAGCATTCTTTCTTCTCACTATTAGTGTAATGGGGTCCTTCTCCCACCAACCACCACTGCAAGGAGCATTCTTCCCTCTCATTATGAGTGTATTGAGGCCTTCTCTCACTGACCATCAGTGTAGAGGGTGTTCTCCCATTGATCACCAGGGTAAGAAGCATTCTTCCTTCTCACTATTAGTGTAATGGGGTCCTTCTCCCACCAACCACCACTGCAAGGAGCATTCTTCCCTCTCATTATGAGTGTATTGAGGCCTTCTCTCACTGACCATCAGTGTAGGAGGGGCTCTTCTCCCGATGTCCATTGTAAAGAGCATTCTTCCCTCTCAATGTCAGTGTAATGGGGCCCTTCTTTCACTTGCCATCAGTGTAAGGGGGCTCTTCTCACCAATGTAAGGAGATATCTTCTCTTTCACTATCAGTTTAACCTCCCTGGCGGTATGATTATTTCAGATTTTATGTGCTGAAAGCAGTACCATTATTTTGCACAGAAATTTGGCGTTTTATATTGTAGGCCTGTAATTCTTAGGAATAATTCACTTAAATCTGTCCAAACCATAGTCTAGTAGACATCCCAGGTATGATAAATTTTGAAAAACGAAATAAAAAATTATAATATAATAAATAACTATAAATAATTATAACAAATAATAATATAATAATAAAAAAAAATATTCAATAATGTAATCAAATCAAAAACACTGAAATTTGCTCAGTTGCAGAATTGTCACTTTCGTTACTTTTAGTGTTTGGTGATGGATTTTCCCACAAATCACTATCACTCAATTCTGCGAGTGATTCTAATTTATTATCGCTGTTTTCTAGTTGCTCTAAAGCCACTTTTGATGTAAAGGGACAGTTTTGGTTGCTATGGACAATCTCCAGTTTCCAGGCAGAAAGAACAGTATTTATAATATAAAACTGCATGCAGGACACTGGGCAGACCACTAGGGACAAAGGGGATGTGAAATTATTTGATACAGTACTGTAATCTGTAAGATTACAGTATACTGTATCTATACTGTGTGTTTCACTTTTTGAATTTGCCGCCGAACTCCGTCCCCGTGCGTCGCAACGCTCGCAGGGAACGGAGCTCGGCACTGTGAATCGAGCGAGACACAGCGGTTCGCCGATCACAGCGAAGAGACATCGCAGGAACCAGGGGACAAGGTAAGTAAACTCTTCCTGGATCCTGCGATGCGATCCCGAGTCTGGCTCGGGGATACCGCTTTTGGTATTGAAAATCCACCCCGAGCCAGACTCGGGAATACCGCTAGGGGGGTTAATGAGACCCCTCTCTCACTTACCATCAGGGTACCAATCCAAGGGGGCCCTTCTACACTGACCACCATTGTAATGCAGTATTTTACTGATCATGAGTGGATAGGGGCACGTTTTCCTTTTTTTCCTTTATTTTCACTGATGATCCAACCAGTAACACACTTCTAGTTTTGAGGATGTCTCCACTCCGTTGAAGGAGCGACTGAGACACCCTTGGACAGCAGTATTATCAATCTGGGGAGAGGGTAGTGTTAGACTTTTTTGAGCAGCTACAGCTTGTGTTTTTTTTCCTTTTGGATAAAACACAACATGAATGAATAAAGGCTGACCATTATAAGTACCCCTGTCAGTGTTAAATGGTTTGTTGCAACCCTCTAACTACAATTTTTTTTAGACAGCTTTATTAACATTATCAATTATGTAACAATGTAGCTTGGTATGTTAAAGGAAATTTAAAAATAACAGACTTACTGGCTGGATCACCAGGTGGTAAAAAAAGGAAAACATCCTAAAAAAAAGAGAAAAAAAAGAAGGAAATGGAAATGGAAATGAATGCAGTGACCACAGCAAAGGACTGGTAAGCTTCAGTATAGTACATTTTTGTTTAAGGGCCAGTTTACACCATAGAAGCGCAATCCGGATGCGCTCCAGATGCTTTTTTGCATGCGCGTTTTTGATGTGTTCCATTGCATTCTTGATGCGTTTTTGGTGCGTTTTTGATGCAGTCCAGTGCATTTTCCCCCCTTTTTTCCCCTTAACCTTAAATAAGAACATGGGTGTTCCAGTGCGTTTAGGTGCGTTCCGGTGAGTTTTTGATGCTTTTTACAGCGTTCCAGTGCAGGAAAAATGCAGCATGTTCTACTTTTTTTTCTGGAACTGAAGCGCACTGGAACTGCAAGCACTGGTGTGAACTATGCCATTGAAAACCATATAACCTACTTTCTATGCATTTTTGATGCAGAAAAAAAACGCACTGGACTGCATGTGGTGTGAACTGGCCCCAAGGGTTTAATACTGCTTTAATAAATACAGAAGAAGCAGGTAACATTTAATTTTAATTAATGTAGTGATTAATGTAGTGATTTCTATAGCTTTTTTAAAAAAAAAACAATGCTTTTCCTTTGCCACACCACAGTCTTCTTAAATTGTTACTAAACCCACAACAGTAAAATAAGTCTGTATATGCAGTAAAGCATGCTTGTTATACTCACTGTGGAACCTAAGGAGTTAATCCTGCGCATTGTGTAAAAAGGCTGTTTGATCCTGTCTTCTCTAATCCTCCCCTTCTTTTAAAGTCTCCAATCCATCTCCTGATAGAATGGAGCCTTGGGGGCACTCTGCACATGCTCAGTTTGGTGTTTATTGCTAGGGAGTTTTTTTTTCTTGGGAGAGTGTATGTGATCAGTACAGGGCCAATCAGCACTATCCAGACAGAGGGTCAGGGGTAATGCAGCCTCATAGGACAGTCAGAGGAGAATGAAAACTTCTACAAGCTTTAACCAGTGCTGGGCTGACAGTGACACTTATAGAAGTCACAAGACTGCTATATACTGCTGATGAGAAAAGGTATTTAGCAGTCTATATTTATTAAAATAAGTGCATTTCCATTTTCTAATGTACTGTGGGAGACCAGATGTAGTGAATGCAGGTTCCTGGGTTTAGTAACATTAAAATACAATGCATAATGCATCTGAAAGACCCAAATTAACTTGATGTAAAACCTTGTTCAGTTTACCTAGTAGAGTAGTGAAGTCTTACAGACTTCTCATCTGCAGGCCGCTGTATTACTGATAAAAGGTCACACCGAAAAAAACTGTATGCAAATGTCATCATGAAATGTCATCAACCAACAAGAGAGTTCTGTGTTATATTATAGTGCGCTGTAATTTGCCACATTAATAAACAAAGGATGGGCTGGAAATGCCCATTTGGCTATAAATATCTTTTATTTTTTAGGGAAGGCCAGGAAAGCATCTCCTGTGTTATATTGAATTTTCTTTAGAGACAGAGAAGAATTTATTAGCAACTGTGCATGACAACCTATCAGCTTCTAGTTTTCATTTTTAAAGCTTAAGTGAACAAGTTGAACATAGAAGCTGATTGGTTGTCATGCACATCTGCTCCCAGATTCAGTTTGCTCTAGTTTTGACAAATCACCTTTGGAATGAAACTACCATGTCGCCCACACCACCTCTATAGGACGTAGGTACAGGTAACACCTGCACTCGTGTGTTTACTGAACAAAGCTCCCTGTTGTCAATCTATTTAAGGGCAAACATGCTGTTTATTTTGCTGTGCCCACAAGAGACAAAGAGGGACAGCTGATACTGAAGGTACGTAGTAAATATGTGATCATCTAGGCTGGTCTATAGAGGGAATAGAACTCAGTATGGATGCTTAGCTGTTTAAAGCTGAACTCCAGGTACATAATTGTAAGCTGTTAGGATGAGTACTATCTATCCAAGTCCCATTGCAAGTAATCCTGCCAATATCCAAAGTCACTAAATATATGCGTATGGTAAGCTACCTGCTTAGTAATGGGTTCGAGGAGATTTTAAAAAGTATGTAGGCAACTAAGATTTTAGTCCAAATAGTGTAATTTTATACCGTGCTAAATGAACTGTGAATAAATATCTATAAAACTGCAGCGATTAATCCAAGTGATATAAACAAGGAAAAATGTATAATAATAAAAAATAATTGCGCTAAATATATATTATTATGTGCATTGCGTGAAGTTATCCGAAAAACAAAATGAAATGAAAAGAAATATGAATATGTGAAATATGAATATGTGCAAGAAAAAAGTCTATATAATGAAATAAAGTCCAAATAAGAATCATCAAGATAATCCAGCACCAAATAGTCATGCAGAACTTCTAATGGCACTCCACACCCAGTGAGCAGGGACGCTTACCAGATGGTAGGGACCACCTATCGCTAGGATGGTTAGGTAGGAGGTAGAAATAACCTGTGCAGGGTATATGGAACTTGGGACACTCCACTGATAAACCAAATCCTCTATAGTAATCACACTCACAACAGGATCGCAGCAGGGTCAATACGGCCAAATATGGCTTTAAAGGAAAACTCCAATAGTGTAATACCTTTTAAGTATTTATTGAAAAAAAGAAAGTCAATTGGCTACTTACAATATATAAAATGTAAACTTGCATGTATAAAAAGATCTGCCGGCAAATACTAAAAGCAATCACCCGCACTTCCGGGTCACGTGGGGCGTAATGGTGTCAGCGCAAAGCTCCACCGACATGTTTATATATGTATATTTAAAGTGGCTGTAAACCCTAGCAAAAAAAAAAAAAACCTGCAAGACAAAGGCATAATGAGCTAGTATGCCTTTGTCTTGTCGCAAAAAGTGATCATGGTGGTCCCCGTGGAAGAGCAGGGGTTGGGGTTTTATTCAAACCTTTTCACGGTACCAAAACCAAATGGGGATGTCAGACCCATTCTAGATCTCAAAGATCTAAACTGGTTCCTGGTTTAGAGATTCGCTCTTTTCGCATGGAATCAATCCGATCAGTAGTCTCCATCCTACAAGGGGGAGAACTTCTGGCATTAATCGACCTGCATACCTGCATGTCCCTATTTTCCCCGCTCACCAGAAGTATCTGCGTTTCACAGTAGAAAAACTTAATTTTCAGTTTGTAGCCTTGCCTTTCAGCTACTGCACCTCGGGTGTTTACAAAACTTCTGGCCCTTCCTCTGACCAGATTAAGGACTCAAGGTATAACAATAATAGCATACCTGGACAACCTGCTCTTAATAGACTGGTCGGTAGTCCGCTTGGACCAAAGCATGGTCACCACAGTCAACTACTTGCAATACCTAGGTTGGGTCCTCAACTTAGAGAAATCTTCTTTAAAGCCAGTAAGAAGATTAGAGTACTTGGATCTGGTCATAGATACAGCCCAGAAGAAGGTGTTTTTACCCCAGGCAACGATCAGCACCATAAAGGAGCTGGTTCAGGGGGTCAGGGCAAAGAAGGGTCCTTCCATTCCCCTTTGTATGAGATTGTTGGGGAAGATGGTAGCTTCATTCGAAGCAGTTCCCTACGCTCATTCATTCGAGACTGCTGCAAAACAGTATCCTATTGGCATGGAACAAGAAGATTCAGGCACTAGATTTTCCAATGCGTTTGTCGCCAAAAGTGCGCCAGAGCCTCAGTTGGTGGAGGATATCCGAGAATCTGCAGAAGGGGAAATCCTTCTTACCGGTTACCTGGAAGGTGGTTACAACAGATGCCAGCCTTTCAGGTTGGGAAGCAGTCCTGGAAGAAGCGTCTGTCCAAGAGAAATCGTCCAGAACCGAAAGGATCTTGCCCATCAACATTCTAGAGATTCGGGCAGCGCTTCTAGCCCTAAGGGCCTTTACATTCAGGTTCCAGATTCTCCTGTCAGGATTCAATCCGACAATGCTACAGCAGTGGCTTATATCAATAACCAAGGGGGCACCAGAAGTCAGACAGCCCAGGGAGAGGTAAACCATACCCTAACCTGGGCAGAAAAACATGTGCCGTGCATATCGGCAACCTTCATTCTAGGGGGAGAACTGACAGGCAGACTACTTAAGTCGCCAGCAGTTGTTCCTGGGGGAATGGTCCCTTCACTCTGACATCTTCCTGGCTATATGCCAAAGATGGGGGATCCCGGATGTAGATCTGTTTGCGTCCAGGTTCAACAACAGTCGACAACTTTGTGTCAAGAACAAGGGATGCATTCGCATGTGGAACAGATGCGTTGGTTACCCCGTGGGATCAGTTCTCACTGATTTATGCATTCCCTCCTATTCTACTGCTACCTCGACTTCTTCACATGATCATGTGGGAAAGGAAGTCGGTAGTTCTTGTGGCCCCAGCGTGGCCCAGAAGATCTTGGTATGCAGAAATAGTAAAGATGGTGGTAGGGGCCCCATGGCCCCTACCACCACGTCCAGACCTGCTATCGCAGGGATCAGTGTTCCATCCTACTTTACAAACGCTAAATTTAATGGTTTGGTTATTGAAACCCACATTCTGAAGAATCGTGGGCTTTCAGGCTCAGTGATACCTACCTTGATTAATGCAAGAAAGCCAGCTTCCAGAGTCATTTATTATAAAGTCTGGAAGGCATATGTTTCCTGGTGTGAATCCAGGGGTTGGCATCCTAGGAAGTATGTCATAGGTAGAATTCTTGCCTTTCTGCAAATGGGGCTAGAGATGAAACTGGCCTTGAGTACTATCAAGGGCCAGGTCTTGGCCTTATCAGTATTGTTTCAACGTCCGCTTGCTTCACATTCTTTGGTCCGAAGCTTTATACAGGTGGTAACACGGCTTAATCCAACGGTTAGAGCACCCCTGAACCCTTGGGACTTGAATTTAGTTCTGTCGGCATTACAGAAACAGCCTTTTGAGCCGATATGACATATTCCTTTGGTCCTTTTGACAAGGAAGCTAGTTTTTCTGGTAGCCATTTCTTCTGCAAGTATCAGAGTTGGTGGCTCTTTCTTGTAAAGAGCCATATTTAATCGTTCACAAGGATAGAGTAGTATTGCGTCCTCATCCTAGCTTTCTGCTAAAGGTGGTTTCAGGTTTTCACCTAAACCAGGATATTGTTTTACGTTCATTTTTTCCAGAACCCTGTTTTAAGGAAGAAAAGTCACTACATTCTTTTGATATAGTGAGAGCAGTCAAAATCTATTTGAAGGCGACTGCTCAGATTCGGAAAACAGATGTTTTGTTAGTGTTGCCTGAAGGTCCTAGGAAATGACAGGCAGCATCGAAATCCACTATTGCCAAATGGATTCGGCAGGTAATTATTCAAGCTTATGGCTTGAAGAGCAAAGCGCACTCCACCATGGCTGTTAGTTCTTCATGGGCTCTGCATCACCAAGCCTCCATGGTTCAAATCTGCAAGGCCGCAACCTGGTCTTCAGTCCATACATTCACCAGATTCTATCAGGTGGATGTAAGAAGGCATGAGGATATCGCCTTTGGGCGCAGTGTGCTGCAGGCAGCAGTATAGGACTTCAGGTCTGATTGCACCCTACTTTTGTTTGTGTCCCCTTCCCTCAGGTGGCATTGCTCTGGGACATCCCATACAGTTATTACTGTGGCTCTGTGTCCCGTGATGTACGATAAAGAAAATAGGATTTTTATAACAGCTTACTTGTAAAATCCTTTTCTTGGAGTACATCATGGGACATAGAGGTCCCTCCCCTCTTTCTGGTTACAGAAAGAGTTTTGCTACAAAACTGAGGTACTCCCGGTAAGGGGAGGGGTTATATGGGGAATTGAACTTCCTGTTTAGGGTGTGCCACCTGAAGGTGCCATATAACCCATACAGTTATTACTGTGGCTCTGTGTTTCGTGATGTAATCCAAAAAAAGGATTTTACAGGTAAGCTGTTATAAAAATCCTATTTTTTACACAATGCAGAGGATTAATCCCTTAAGTTCCACAGTGAGTATAACAAGCATGCTATGCTGCATATACAGACTGATTTTACTGTTGTGGGTTTAATAACACTAACTAAGACTTTAGGTCAACTTTAAAACATTCTGCAAATGCTAGCTGCCTGACTGTCATGCTGTGTCAATGGTGGATCAAAGGCTCCAAGCCAGTGGGTCAGTGTTCTAACTAGGCATTTTCAAGGTAGGTCATCAATGGTAAACTTCAGTCTCCTTTTGGAAAGGTTTACTTAAAAGTGCAACTGAACCTGGGGGAGCTAGAGCACTTTACATAATGTATGCCCAGCATATTACACATTATGGCAAACTCACCTCAGACTTTGCCCTGTTCCAGCCATGACAGCTTGGAACTTTTCTGCACCACTCCACAGCCGCCATGTTCTCTGAAGCTTCTTCCACTGCTGATGTCTTCCACTTTAAAAAGACCCTGTCACGAACTTACAAAAATTGCACAAAAAATCAAACATTGCAAACGCTTACTTTAAGCATTTTTCCTTTCCATAAACAATTTTTTTTTATCACTTGCAATGTGCCCCTGAACTTGTTAACAAATCTAACTAATTTAGGAAGAGCCAGTTCTCTAGTACAGTACCCTCCCTCCTTTCACGTCATAGCCGTCTTCCTTTCTGGAAGGGGGTATCAGAGTGCCCATTGACTCACCATGCTTAGCTGCCGGCCCCTGTAGTCCTTTTTCCCGCAATTCCTTAGGGAGATAAGTTCTTCAGCTTCCCTCCCTCAGGATCTCAGAAATGCCATACCTGATGAGGCAAAGGTAGCTAAGAAAGTGATCCACAGCTAGGTGAGCAGTCCTCAACTATTAGAGCTGATTTGTAGGCAGCCGGGCATGAGCCTAATAGCACAAAGCTTCTCTTGAAGACCCATATACTGTGGGGAGCATCTCCCCAACTGCTACCAGAGTACTCCAGTTGCAGTGGGTGGCCCCTCTGTGTCATCAGACCTTTGATCCCTCCACCTGTTTGCCTATGTTACCAGAGCCACCCTGCACTTCACTAAGAGGGATGCAATTTATGGGGATAACCGCATGTAACTGTTTGTGTTCTGAACTGTTTTAAGTAGTGGTTAAGTAGTGGTTCTCAGCTTGACTCTTTTGTTATAGTAGAGTTTTATAGAGACTCTAGAGCCACAGAGACATTGCTGTGAAGAGTCCATGTTTGTGGAGATTTTACCTTTTGTTGTATTATTCTGCAGTGCACGGATGCTCTTTGCTTTTCTGAACCTGTTTGTGCCTGTTTCGTAAACAGCAACTTACTTAAAATTGTATGATTTATTATTTTTTGCAATTTTATTTTTTATTTTATTTCTTTACATTTTTTTTTAGAAGCCCTGTTGGGGGCTTTGGTGAATCATCAGGGGTCTGGACTCCTGATGTCTCACTTTTGAGAAAGAGAAAGGGACTGAGGACAGAGATTCCCCAGTCCCTTTCTCTGCAGTCTCAGCTGCACTGGACAGTGAAAAAGTGGGAATTGCTGTGATTTTACAGTAGCTGGGGTTCTCTGGGACATGAAAGTTATTTCAAGGGTTCCTATGTGGTAAAAAGGTTGAGGAAGGCTGCTATAGCTGGGTCTCCAAACAGCTACCCGGGGAGCTGGATGTGGCCTTTTGCTTACCCTTATCAGGCCCTTGGGACACTATTCCACCCACTGATACAAGGCTCTATTCCTTCTACACCAACAATGAGGCATAATTCCTGTTACTAATACCAACAATAGGGTACTAGTCCTACCACTGAACCCAACAATGGGGCACTATTCTTCCCACTGTCAACAATAATGGGGCGCTATTCCTTCCCCTGATACCAACAATGGGGCATTATTCCTCCCAATGACACCAATGATGGAGCACTATTTCTTCCCCTAATACAAACAATGGGGCAATATTACTCCCTCTAATACAAATGATGGGGCATTCTTTACTCCCATTGATGTCACGGCATGTTCTGCACCCACTGGCCACAGTCTGGCCCCCTCGAAGTCAGAAGGACAGTAAACTGCCACATTGTTCATAAAGTTTGGAGACCCCTGTGCCATAGAGTGATATCTCTGCTGTTGGTGGCAGTAAGCTCAGGGCCTTTGGATCTCTAAACTTACCTGCTAACCCAGGGGTAGGCAACCTTTTGAGCACAGTGTGCTGGAAAATGTTTTCAAAGAAACTGAGCGTGCCACTTTTATAACAAAAAAATGTCAACTTAACACTCTCAATCACAAAAAGGATTTTTTATGAAGTAAATGCTGTAAAATACTTTAGTAGTGAGAAATTAACATCCCGCACTCACACGCCTCAGATCAGCCCCAATTCCTGCAACTCCACACCTCAGATCAGCCCCAATTCATGCACCTTCACACCTCAGATCACTGTACCCCCCCTGCTCATCTGCCCCATCACTATACCCCCCTGCTCATCTGCCCCACCACTGTACCCCCCTGCTCATCTGCCCCGGCACTGTAACCCCCTGTACATCTGCCCCACCACTGTAACCCCCTGCACATCTGTCCCACCTCTGTACCCCCCTGCTCATCTGTCCTGCCACTGTAGCCCCACCGATACACCTCCTTTCAGATCTTCCCCACTGTTCTACCCCCTGCTTTTCTGCCCCAACACTGAACCCCCCTGCTCATCTGCTTCACCACTGTAACCCCCCTGCTCATCTGCCCCACCACTGTAACCCCCTATACATCTGCCCCACCACTGTACAACCCTGCTCATCTGCCCAACCAATTTACCCCCTTTCTCATCTTCCCCACCAATGTCCCCTCTTTCTCATCTGCCCCACCAATGTAACCCCCTGAACATCTGCCCCACCACTGTAACCCCTGCTCATCTGTCCCACCACTGTAACCCCCTGCACATCTTCCCTACCACTGTACTAACCTGCACATCTGCCTCACCTCTGTACACCCCTGCTCATCTGTCCCACCACTGTAACCCCCTGTACATCTGCCCCACCACTGTACCAGTCTGCTCTTCTGTCCCACCACTGTAACCCCCTGCTCATCTGCCCCACCAATGGTCCCCCTTTCTGATCTGCCCCACCACTGTACCTCCATGCACATCTGCTCCACCACTGAACCATCTTCTCATCTGTCCTAACACTGAACTTATCTGCTCATCTGCCCCACTACTGTAACCCCCTTTCTCATCTGCCCCACGACTGTGCCTCCTGCACATCCGCCCCACCTCTGTTCCCCCTGCTCTTCTGCCCCACCACTGTAACCCCCTGCTCATGTGTTCAACCAATGTACCTCCTTTCTCCTCTGCACCCCTCTGCACATCTGCCGCACCGCTGTACCCCCTACTCCTCTGCCCCACCGCTGTAAACCCCTGCTCATCTGTCCTACCAATGTACATCCTTTCTCCTCTGTGCTAATACTGAACCCCCCCTGCTCATCTTTCCCACCTCTGTAACCCCCTTCTCATCTGGCCCAACACTGAACCCCTCCTGCTCATCTGCCCCATCACTGTAACCCCCTTATTTTCTGTCCCACTGCTGAACCCCCTTCTCATCCCTCCCACCACTGTACCTCCTGCACATCTGCCCCACCACTGTACCCCCTTGCTCTTCTGTCCCACCACTGTAACCCCCCTGCTCATCTGCCCCATTAATGTACCCCTTTTCTCATCTGCCCCACCACTGTACCTCCCTGCACATCTGCTCCACCCATCTGCTCATCTGTCGCACCACTGTAACCTGCTTTCTTATCTACCCCACCAATGTACCTCCTGCACATCTGTCTCACCTCCATACCCACCTGCTCTTCTGCCCCACCTCTGTTCCCCCTGCTCTCCTTCCCCACCACTGTTCCCGCTGCTCTCCTGCCCCACCACTGTAACCCCCTGTTCATCTGCCCCACCAATACACCTCCTTTCACATCTGCATCACTGCTCTACCCCCCCCCCGCTTTTCTGCCCCATCACTGAAACCCCCTGCTCATTTTGCCCAACACTGAACCCCCCTGCTCATCTGGCCCATCACTGTACCCCCTACTGTTCTGTCCCACTGCTGAACCCCTTCTCATCTCTTCCACCACTGTACCTTCCTGCACACCTGCCCCACCGCTGTACCCTCCTGATCTTCTGTTCCACCTCTGATCCCCTCCTGCTAATTTTCCCCACCGCTGTACCCTCCTGCTCTTCTGTTCCACTGCTGTACCCTCTTCTCATATATGATATGTGTGATATGCAGAGTGGTGAAAGGAAGCAGAGATAAGACACATCTACCTGTGCTGGCACACTCATCCTGCTGATCCACCTCTTGCATCCATCCCACGTGCTTGTATGTGATATATGTGATGTATGCGATGTATGTGATGTCACATACAAGCATATGGAATGGATTCGCAATCATGAGCTCAGGTCAGGGGCATCTTCTGAAATCAGTGGGCCTGTGTGCAAGATCATAAATTGGGCCCCCGCAGCTGAGGAAAAGTGGTTGGGTGTGATTTTCATTGTGCTGAATACTGGCTGTGGCTTAAAGGACACAGAGTGCCTGGATTCAGTAGTAAGTGATGCAAAGGTTCAGGAATAATTTCAACAAAGTTCCCAGAAGCTCAACAGTAATTCCACAAACTGTCACCTAATTATGGTTTTCTCAATCACAGTGAAATCCCTTCTTTCTGAGATTGGTAGTGGCAAGCAAATGAGTCATCTTCCTCCAGGTGGTGGACGGTGCTAGCAGAACTGTGGTTGGATTTAGCAGTGGCCAAGACAGTCCTCCTCCTCCTGGAAACTGGGACCTCCCCCCTAGCAGAACTGCACCCAATCTCTCCCCATCACAAAAGCTGATAAAGGCAGCTACAGCAAAGTTAAAGAACCAATCAATGTTACCCATCTTTTACAATGTGTGGGGGCGCAGTGCCCCCCCCCCTCACTGCAGGTGCAGCATGGGGAATTCTGAGACTGGAATGCATTATTGTCTCACTGACACTTCCCTGCGCTGCTCTGCTGATGGGAAGGGAGTCAAGTACTGGCAAAAGAGGCTTTGCATGCCGCTTGCGGCACCAGTGCCAGGAGTTGCCTCCCCTGATCTAACCCATTAACCTGTAACCTCTGTAACCTGTAATGCTGAAATTCTGACCTTGTGGAATCTAAATGCTATTTTATCAGTGAACGAGTTAAATGCAATGTTGCGGTTTGAAGTGTTGCTGACCTTGGTGATTGTGGAATACAAGAGGTGAGGTTTATACCTATTTATAGTAGCACAATAAAGCACAGGCTTTATAGGAAGCTGCCCAATACAGTCTTCAGTCTCAGATGTACAAGATGAAAGGTACATATCTTGCAGATCTTCTAAGGATGGCCAGGGAGAGAAGCATAGCACACTTCCCCTGGAGATGTGAGATATTGCTGTCTTCTGTCTCTGCCTGCGTACCACGTATGTAAAGACTTGATTATACCCTGTCTTTTAAGTGAACTCCAGTGAGGCCATGTGGAGAAGACTAACAAGCGTGTGCTATTATTTGTCTGGCTGCTGCTGATTAGATTTTTTTTTTGCAACAGAAAAGAAGGCCAGCAGCACTGGGGTCTGTGCTATACAGCATCTATGCCGACCCAGCCTACTAAAATTTCTCCGAATAACACACAGTAATCCGAAATCATTATTCTCCCCTCTTTATCCAGTGTAGGAATGCTTCCATGAGTCCTCTGCCCCAGATGTTTCCTTTATCCTCCTCCTTCTCATCTTTTTTCTTGAATTTAGTCCTTTATTTCTACGCTTCCCTCTTCTTCTATGCTACTGTAGGGGCAGTACAGTGGTTTAGAGGTTTAGTATTCAAGGAATCCCAACCTGGGTTTGTGTCAGTTTCCTCCCACACTCCAGAAGCTTTCTGGTAGGTTAATTGACTCCTGTCTACATAGGCCCTGATATGTGTATGTGCTGTATGTATGTAAGATTGGGATCTTAGATTGTAAGCTTCTGGATATCGGGGACTGATGTGAATGTATAATATAAAAAAAAACACTGTGTAAATTGTTGCACTATATAAATACCTGTAAAAGATAAAACATTATCATGACCTTTTGTACAGTTATCGCTACCTTTTGTTCTTCCTTGAACCTTCTCCTAATCCCTGCATCATTTTCAGCTTGGTGACCAGATCCATATTTTGTAAATCCATACTCACACTATGGATTGCTGGCCGCCGCCGCCCCCCGCCCCCAAAAAATACACCACCAGCCGCCACTGGCCTGTGCTCACATTGTTCTGGGCTCAAGCACACTTATGTCATCACCTCTGCCTTACACAGATGCATAGTGTGCCAAGTCCAACTGAACCATGCCAAAGCCCACCTCCAGTCCAGGGCATGGTACACAAAACCAACCCTTTTCAGGGATGCCTTGGCAAAATTTCCGCAAATTGCCCAAAAATTGTTACAAGCCAATGCCAAATCTGCTTTCATTTTTTTAACACAAAGCCATGGGTTTTAATTGTGCGGCATTACAGCTATGGAAAGTGTGTGGGCCAACAGCTGGCATCTTAACAACTAGGGACATCATCGGTTGGTAAGGAGGACGTCAGGCACAGCATCCTTGTTTGCTCCTCCCTGTCAACACTGGGGTCAATGTTAGCTGAGTGAGGGAAAGAAGTTGGAATATGATGCACTGATGAGGCGGCACTGATGGGCATTGATGAGCACTGATAGGTTGCACTGATGGGCACTGATGAGGTGGCCTCTGGACACTGTGATCACAGAGCGCCGCCCGCGCCCAGCAGCAGGTGCGATCACTGAAGGCCGTCACATGACTGCCTCCCAGAACTCTCTGATCCTCCCCTTCTTCCACAGTCCCCAATTTATCTGCTGATAGAACAGAGCATTGGGAGCAAGATACACATGCTCAGTTTGGTTGGTATTGCTGGAGATTTTTTTTTTTTTCTTGGGAGAATGCATGTGATCAGCACAGGGCCAATCAACACTCTACAGACAGAGGGTCAGGGGTCCTGAGGCCACCTAGGACAATCAGAGTAGAATTAAAACTCCTCCTACAAGCTTTAACCAGACACTGATAGAAGTCACAAGACTGCTGATGAGAAACGGTATTTAGCAGTTTATATTTAGTAAAATTATTGCATTTCCATGTTGTGTACTGTGGGAGACCAGCTATAGTGAATGCAGGGTTCTGGGTTTAGTAACACAATGTCCCAGTAACAATGGCTTCACCAGACAGAGAGTGAGGGAATGTCTGCAACAAGGGCACAGACAGCAATAAAAGCTGATGGTGGGTTCTAGCCCTCCCATACTCTGTGTTGCTGTTGTGGAGATTTTCCCTTGTTGAGCCTGGTTTCCCACCACTTGTGTTGTGTTTATGCATTGATGTCCGTTTTTGTCTTAACAGGTTGCATGCCTGTACATTTTTTTTTTCACTGTGAAAGCCAAAACTTTATATTTTATTTTTTTTAATGTGTGTCACATTGCTTTACAATGTGCTGTAATGTGTTACAGCTCACCAGTGTGGCATGTTGGTGTAAACTGGGTCTATTGGAAAGAATGGATTTTAAGATAAGAAAAGGCTGCGTTTCGCCTGCTTTTGCTCCTCAATAGGACATGCTGTGTCCAAAGAAATGCAGCGCAACACAAAGAAGGTCAAATGCGGCATTTGAATTGCCATGTGAAATGCTCAAATAAAGTCAGTGAGATTTTGATGATCTGCGTTTTACATGCGTTCCAAGAAAATCAATGCTCGTCGCCATGGCCCTAATTCTGCTGAAGGCTATTTGAAGTCTACTGAGGACTGTATCTACCTATTATGTTATTTTCTATCTTGCTTCTAAAATATTGAAATAATCCAGATCAGAACAGCAGCATCCTCTTAAAAAAAACACAAAATTTACTTTGCATGAACGGACATGTTTTGTGATGTCACTGGTCTCCTGCGAGCGGATCAGCTGCTTTAGTATTGCCTTAGTACACAAAATAGCGATGTGGCATTGACTATACTTTAAAAACACTATCCCTGTGGAAAATCTGATACCACTGTGAGAGGCGGACTGTTTAGATGCTTAATAGTTTGCTTTTTGTTGTTTTCCTCCTTCAATACGTCTGCAAGAGTAATTGCACATGACTTATTTTTAATTACAATCTAATGGAAATGGCAATTTAACGAAGCCGAGATGAGAGCCTGGGATCTTACACATCTCTCTGGAATAAGTGTTTTGGGGCTGCTTCTGATTAGTTGTGACAGTGCGGCGAAGTGAAGACATGTAATTTCCCACCTGTTTTGTGAAAATCTCTCAGATAACACAATGAGCATTATTTTAAACTCTGAGCTACATCCTTTGTATTGTCAATGGTTGCAAAAATTATGTAAAACCTGAACTCCAGGATAGTAACAAAATGAATCTAATAGTAAGGCAAAACAATTGTTTTTTTGTTTTTTTCTTAAACTTGTACAGTTTTGTCAGAACTCAGCGTGTAATGCCATCACTGCATACAGGAAGAATCTCTGATACCTGGGCACCATGAGGATGGATCTCATCATCAATGACATCACTTCCTGTTAGTGTAATTAGTGGTTCAGTCTGAGAGTCTCATACTCCTGGTTCCAACCATGACAGCGAGCAGTAACGTAATTCATAGTTGCCAACATTGTATAAAAATGTATAGGGACACTTCTTTTGTCTTATTATAATCAGGGGGCGGGGCATTTGTTTTTAAGCGTGGTGTAATGGGGGCACAGCGAAAGGTGGGCGTGGCCTAAACTAAATCTTGAGCGTGGCTTAAAGGGGATGTGGTTCGAGTCTGAGATGAACGAGGGACAGAGGGAGAAAGAAAGAAAGAAAGAAATAGAGGGAGAAAGAGAGAAAAGGAAGGAAAGAAAGAGGGATGGAGGGACAGCAGGCCCAGATCCTACATTACAATAGCAATATGTGTGTTCCAGAAAATTTTAACAATCAGCAGATAAAGATACTCCAAACACCTGGTGTTAGCGCTTCAATCATCCCAACACCATGGTTGGTATGGTGTCAGGATGATTGAAGCGTATTATTTCTATCATTACATTGTAATATAAAATGAAATAGTTCAACCATAGTGCAGTTTAATCCAAATTGGCAACACTCATGACTATTTGTAATTACATTTTGTCTATCATGTTTTTATTTTCATTTTTATTTTTTGGATTTTATACATGTGGTGCTTCCTTGTTAATGGATAAATATTTATCTATGAAAGCTTAAAGCCAATCTTGCAGCATTCTGGGCTCAATTGGTTCCATGATCAAAAAAGGGTTACGACTATCTATGTGAAGACTTTGGTTTTAGCTGTTTCCATTTCCATTGAGTGGACTTGAATCTTTGCATGATTGTGTGGGCATGAACGCATATAATAATTAAGTCTTTTGTTACTTGTATATATATCATTGTTATTCATTTGTCATTTAGCTATGATTAAGCACCAGAAAAAGTGTTGTAAAATGCGTCAGCTCTTGTGCTTTTTATTCCTATTTTTATTCTAATTTTTGTACAGACTATGTTCTCAATAAAGGTATTCAGTTGAAGTGCGGCCATCTGGAGTTTTTTTTGCTAATATGCTGGCTCTTGATGATGTCCTATGAAAGCTGGCGTCGACCTTCTGGGGAATTTAAGAATGACGCATTGTTAGGGAGAAAAGTACTGTGATCTCCTTGAGAGGTAACACATGCTTAAAGTGTTACTAATCTGACAACAGTAAACTCAGTCTGTACATGCAGTAAAGCATGCTTGTTATACTCACTGAGGAATCTAAGGGGTTAACTCTCTGCATTGTGTAAAAACGCTGTTTGATCCTGTCTTCTCTGATCCTCCCTTCTTCCACAGTCCCCAAACTATCTCCTGATAGAACAGAGGCTAGTGGAGCTGCACATGCTCAGTTTGGTGTGTATTGCTAGAGTTTTGTTCTTGGGAGGGTGCATGTGATCAGCACATGGCCAATTAGCACTGTCTGGCAGCCTCATAGGACAATCAGGGGAGAATGAAAACGCCTCCTACAAGCTTTAACCGATAAATATAGGCTTTCACCATGTCAGATAGTATAGTGAGTTTGCCACATCCCTGTATATATAGAAAGGTAGTTTGTCCCCCCCCCACCCAAAAAAAAAATTGGAACTTTAAATTGGCAAAGACACTGAAAATTGATTAAAAGATCTGAATTTATTGTACAAATAACATGTAGATTCTATAAAAAATCATCTAAACATCAAGATTGTGGAAACAGACATTGACAAAGACATGATTACCATAAAAATAAAAAACACAAAGATATATTATCTTGCAATAAATTGTATGATACATATATAGAGTAAATATCACTCCATTGTCCGGTAGTACTTTCTGATGTCCGACATCCGGGATAGGTTCTAGCGGTACCCAACGCGTTTCAGGTTTTAGATTCCTTTCATTAGGGGTAATTATATAGGAAGATTTATATTCTGATAAACATAAAAAATTTAGTATAGTTTATAAAGCAAGACCACAGTTTTAACAGGCATAGTAAGCATTGTGCTATTACATTTCAAAAGAGGGAGAAATGGGGGCAATATTTTACCAGAGGGGATTATTCCATTAAGGGAAAGGAGAACGAAAAGAGAGAAAAGGAAGGAAGGAATAAAAAAACAACCTACCAAAAATGGGGTGAGTGACACCATATTCAAGCAAGGATGGTAATATTGCAGCAAGAGTAACTGATGTCGCTGTCAGAGGATGGCCCCTGAAAAGGTTTGGATTAAACCTGGATGGTTCGAATATTGGTCCACCCCGCGGGGAGGATATATAGTCCTAAACCCTCCGGATAGTGATTTAAGGTGAGTATAGATATCAGACTGTATAAAAAGTTGTGAGAAAAAAATATGATGTGTAAGCTCATCATTCATTTTAAATGCCCTGATTTTGCTCCCAGTAATCCCTATGTACTAGTCACTATTTACCTTCTAGTCATGAACAAAGGATCTCACAGTATCAATAGGTTCAGGATTCAAGTCAAAATCCTCTATTAGTAGTATGGCTGCAATAAGAGATCCACTGTCGTTTGTTCCGACTGAAAAATAGAAAAAGGGAGCTCTGATCACATGGTTTAAAGTGCTTTCTATCTAGTCCAAACCTCCCACAGAGAGAAACTCTCTGTGTGGGATTGTCGGTCAAGTAATAGTGAGTAGCGCAGTAAATACCTGCGTCCGGTGCCATCTTAAATAGACGAGGCTAATCCACAGTAACTGTGGACCTTGTCAGTACGGATGGTGTGTCTCACGGACCCCTTAACACAGGTAATTACTGTGTTCAGTAAATAAATGTATTTATTTATAATGAAAGTTATTTATTTATTTATAATGAATGTTAGTGGTAATTTATGCTTTGGCTGCCGATTCTTTGTCTTTATATTCTGCTCTGGTCACTTGGTGGTCTATTTCTTTTTACTGGCACATTCCCTTTTCTGTGGACTGAACTTTGAGATTAGGTGTCTTTTCATCCCTTACACCACTAGGTGCATCTTTCTGCATCTTTCACACACTCACTATGTTTGCCGTATTCACTGTTATATTGCTTATTACTCATTTTGATTTCATTTATCACTACATGTATACTTAAACTTCTTTTTATAGCAACTACTTTGGGCTACTACTCATGGATTACCCACCCACGTTGAATCTGCTTCCCTGTTTGTCCCCTTGCGTTCTCGCTGAGTCATACTTCCACAGCTCCCGAGTGAGACACCCCCCCCCGGCAGTCACCATTTGGAAATGTTGTCATATCTATATTTTAGCTGATTTGTAAGTATTAGAGCCCCTCTAGCGGCTTTTGAGGTTGGACTTACACTATATATTAAGAAATACCATTAGGTATATTATATGCCTGATGTTTATCTTACAGATACTATACATGCATCTCCTCTTGAAGAGTGAACAAGTCACGAAACATGTTGAGTTTATGGATGCAATTTTTTGTTTTAATTATCTATTGCCAGTTGGATTGTATATGGTCAACACTATATTTAATTATGTATGAAATGCATATGCATATGGAACAGTTATTCAATGGTCGTATGTGTTGTACCTCATTTAAAGTCCCAGGACAAATAAATTGGTATATGGAGATACAGTGGGGATGGAAAGTATTCAGACCCCCTTAAATTTTTCACTCTTTGTTACATTGCAGCCATTTGCTAAAATCATTTAAGTTCATTTTTTTCCTCATTAATGTACACACAGCACCCCATAATGACAGAAAAACACATAATTGTTTACATTTTTGCAGATTTATTAAAAAAGAAAAACTGAAATATCACATGGTCCTAAGTATTCAGACCCTTTGCTGTGACAGTCATATATTTAACTCAGGTGCTGTCCATTTCTTCTGATCATCCTTGAGATGGTTCTACACCTTCATTTGAGTCCAGTTGTGTTTGATTATACTGATTGGACTTGATTAGGAAAGCCACACACCTGTCTATATAAGACCTTACAGATCACAGTGCATGTCAGAGCAAATGAGAATCATGAGGTCAAAGGAACTGCCTGAAGAGCTCAGAGACAGAATTGTGGCAAGGCACAGATCTGGCCAAGGTTACAAAAAATTTCTGCTGCACTTAAGGTTCCTAAGAGCACAGTGGCCTCCATAATCCTTAAATGGAAGACTTTTGGGACGACCAGAACCCTTCCTAGAGTAGGCCGTTCGGCCAAACTGGGCTATCGGGGGAGAAGAGCCTTGGTGACAGAGGTAAAGAAGAACCCAAAGATCACTGTGGCTGAGCTCCAGAGATGCAGTCAGGAGATGGGAGAAAGTTGTAGAAAGTCAACCATCACTGCAGCCCTCCACCAGTCGGGGCTTTATGGCAGAGTGGGCCGACGGAAGCCTCTCCTCAGTGCAAGACACATGAAAGCCCGCATGGAGTTTGCTAAAAAAAACACCTGAACGACTCCAAGATGGTGAGAAATAAGATTCTCTGGCCTGATGAGACCAAGATAGAACTTTTTGGCCTTAATTCTAAGCGGTATGTGTGGAGAAAACCAGGCACTGCTCATCACCTGTCCAATACAGTCCCAACAGTGAAGCATGGTGGTGGCAGCATCATGCTGTGGGGGTGTTTTTAGCTGCAGGGACAGGACAACTGGTTGCAATCGAGGGAAAGATGAATGTGGCCAAGTACAGGGATATCCTGGATGAAAACCTTGTTGCCTCTTTCCCAAAAAGACTCCTGGCTGTATTAGATCAAAAGGGTGCATCTACTAAATATTGAGCAAAGGGTCTGAATACTTAGGACCATGTGATATTTCAGTTTTTCTTTTTTAATAAATCTGCAAAAATGTCAACAATTCTGTGTTTTTCTGTCAATATGGGGTGCTGTGTGTACATTAATGAGGAAAAAAAATGAACTTAAATGATTTTAGCAAATGGCTGCACTATAACAAAGAGTGAAAAATTTAAGGGGGTCTAATTACTTTCCGTCCCCACTGTATATTGAAGAAAGTAGACTGCACCTGCCTGTAAACCTGATAGTGAATTGTCATTTAGCAGGCTGTCTATTATGGCCTATACCAGCAGGTGCACTGTATGCTCTGTATAATGCTTGTGTGTATCATACGTTGTTACACTGCATCACACTGTTTACTTTTTTAAAACTTTAGTGTAATGTCACAAAATTACATTTTGTTCTTTTCTACGTGCCACGGCTCATTGTGATGCATTGTAGTTGATTGCAATGCACTGCGCTGTGTAAACATAGAGCTTGTCCTATTTTTTTTCAGTGCACACCAACGCAGCACCTTGATGTGAACTAATGGGACATAAGGCAAATTGCCTTGTCTATGTAGCCCAATACATATGGCGTGAATAGGTCCTTAGGCGGTTTCCCAGTGAAAGAATAATACAGTAGATGATTGCAGTGATTAGTTGTAATTCTTTATTTTTAACAGCTTCTCTGTTCAATACAACATTCCACTTTCCCGTATTGTCATAATTCCAGATATCTTTATCTAGAAGGATAAAATGAGCCTCTTTCCCTTCTACTGAATCCCAGTAAATCTCATGCCATGTCGTATTACATATAATAGAGATGTCTGTAAATATCATCAGTAATACGGACTGATGGATTGCCCAGTCCTTGAGGTTTACAATTTTGTTTTTTCATCAAGTCTTGTAATTGTTTTCCAGTCAGCATTTCATACATGTTTCTGATTTCACAGCTAAACATTTCTTTCCTTTTTGCAACCATAGCATCCTCAGCCTCGCCTCTAAAAATAAAAGTCACTATATCCTCCTGTCAGCTAATGCTTCCAGTGTTACCCAAGGGCTTGTGTTCTGAATGCTCATTTACCTGAGCTGATTTATTTAACCCATTTCTCTGCTGTTGCTGTATACAGCCGTGGCCAAAAGTTTTGAGAATGACACAAATATTAATTTTCACAAAGTTTGCCGCCTCAGTTTTTATGATAGAAATTTGCATATACTCCAGAATGTTATGAAGAGTGATCAGATTAATTCCAATTAATTGCAAAGTTCCTCTTTGCCATGAAAATGAACTTAATCCCATAAAAAAACATTTAAACTGCATTTGTGAGGAAGGCTTCAGGGCACCCAAGAAAGTCCAGCAAGCGACAGGACTGTCTCCTACAGTTGATTCAGCTGCGGGATCGGTGCACCACCAGTGCAGAGCTTGCTCAGATATGGCAGCAGGCAGGTGTGAGTATAACTGCACGCACAGTGAGGCATAGACTTTTGGAGGATGGCCTGACATCAAGAAGGGCAGCAAAGAAGCCATTTCTCTCCAGGAAAAACATCAGGGACAGATTGATATTCTGCAAAAGGTACAGTGATTGGACTTCGGAGGACTGGGGTAAAGTCATTTTCTCTGATGAATATCAGGGACAGATTGATATTTTGCAAAAGGTACAGGGTTTGGACTTTAGAGGACTGGGGTAAAGTAATTTTCTCTGATGAATCCCCTTTCCGATTGTTTGGGGCTTCCGGAAAAAACCTTGTCCTGAGAAGAAAAGGTGAGTGCTACTGATCAGTCCTGTGTCATGCCAACAGTAAAGCATCCTGAGAACATTCATGTGTGGGGTTGTTTCTCAGCCAAGGGAGAGGGCTCACTCACAATTTTGCCTAAGAACACAGCCATGAATGAAGAATGGTACAAAAACATTGTCCGAGATCAACGTCTTTCAACCATCCAAGAATAGTTTGTGAGTGAGAAACAATGCCTTTTCCAGCATGATGGAGCACCTTGCCATAAGGCAAAAGTGATAACTAAGTGGCTTGGGGAACAAAACTTTGACATTTTGGGTCCATGGCCAGGAAACTTCCCAGACCCTAAACCCATTGAGAACTTGTGGTCAATCCTTAAGAGGCGGGTGAACAAAAAAATACTCACAAATTCTGACAAACTCCAAGCATTAATTATGCAAGAATGGGCTGCCATCAGTCAGGATGTGGCACAGAAATTGATTGACAGCATGGCAGGGCGAATTGCAGAGGTCTTAAAAAAGAAGGGTCAACATTTCATATCTTGTCAATAAAAGCCTTTGACACTTATGAAATGCTTGTAATTATACTTCAGTATACCATAGTAACATCTGACAAAAAGATCTAAAAACACTGAAGCAGCAGACTTTGTGAAAATGTATATTTGTGTCATTGTCAAAACTTTTGTCCATGGCTGTACATGTGTTAGGAAAGAAGTGAACAGCATTTCATTTCACAGTGCTATGTTTTTCCAGCCTGCTTTGTATGCATCTTTATGCATGCTTTTATTGCTGTCCATGCTTTCCTGCACTGGTGACAACTGCTTCCTCCTTTTCTTGTGTGAGTGTCACCGGGACAGCAAGTGAGGGGAAATCTCCCCAGTGGGTTAACAGAACAAAATAAACTCTGATAGAAATTTTTAAGAGGAATTCCAGGCATGGATGTTTTATACATGGTTACATGGCCAAGTTTGGACCGATGTAACTATGTATGTACCATACCTGCATGATATCCTTGGAAGCTGGAAATCACTAAAGTACATACCGCTACTCCAGTGATCTCCACCTGCTTCCCGGTCCCATGCTGAGCATCTACCCTGCTGCATTGTGAACGTAGGAGGTCAGCAGCTCAGCAGCTCAGCATGGGGGCCATTCAGAAATGCTTTGTATCTTCTGAATGAAGGCAATGTGTTCTCTGATTGGATAAGGTGGAGAGTGTGATCTCAGAGCCCTCATCCAATCAGAGAACACTTAGAATTCTATAATTCAGTTTTTATTTGTGAAAATTTTTATAACAAATATACAACCAAAAGAAAAGAAAGCATTCATACCTAGGGCAAGTTGCCAAAATACTCGGGAACATGTCCAGCCTTTACTATAAGTTGAAATCAGAATTAGGACGTGATGCATCTATTCATTTTCATTTTCTATTCATTTTCTCGGTATCTTTTCAAACTTCTTACGTTGAGCATAGGTATATTTTTCAAACGTTATATATCTATTTCCTGAATCCAGTCCCCAATGGTAAGAGGGTTGGGTGAAACCAAACAGGAGGCTATCAGCCTACAAGTTATAAAAAAGAGATCTCATAATAGCCACTGCCTGATCATAATCCAGGCTATTAGAATTTACATATCCCAAGAGGCACAAAGCAGGATCTGGAGTTGACACGGTATCATATACAGAATTTAACAAATCCAGTACTTCCTGCCAATACCGAAAATCTCCAAAAGAGATGCATAAAGGAGCCAGGAGATTGGGCACATCTTGCACATTCAGAACTTTCTCTCATGCCTACCCTATGCAGCAACTCTGGAGTACTATAGGCCCTATACAAAACGAAAAGTTGAATCACTCTGTGCGTAGGAGATATTGAGACAAGCTGTACGTTCTGTAATATTTGATCCCATATATTCCCTAGGTCCTCATTGATATCTGCCTCCCATCTTTGCCTACATGGAACAATAAAATCAATAAAATCTGAAAGAACTTCAGATATCAATTGCATATACACCCTAGCAGGTAATAAGGCAGTACAACTGGTCCCGTTGTACTGAGCCCAGACCTCATCAGCTAAACAGGAGGGTCCAGGGCAACTATATTGTTAATTTTTTCCGAAATGAAGAAATGGATTTTATTAGACCACACTCCCGCTCCTATTTGTTTGCCAGGGCTTTACATTACATTTCCCTGGGTCCCATCAGATCAACAGGGGGGGCCAGGAAGTGGGACTTTTTTTTCATTTACGAGGTGTAGGGGGAAAAAGTCAGCGTCACTTTTTCTCTGCACCCAGGAAGGTGTGTGTGTGTGTGTGTGTGTGTGTGTGTGTGTGTGTGGGGGGGGGGGGGGGGCAGTCGGGAAGGCTGCACAGGGCCCCATGATCTTAAACAGCAGCCCTGCACCCTAGTAATGACTTCTTTAGTACTACTTGCTCTAACACTTCAAATTCATTCAGAACATTCTCTGAATGGTGCCAGTGCTGTGCGGCTGACCTCCTGTGTTCACAATGAAACAAGCCAATCACTGAGCACAAGGCCTGCAAGCAAGTGGACATCACTGGCGTAGCAGTGTCTACTTTAGTGTTTTTCAGCTTTCAGGGGCATCAGCCAGGTACTTTTTAGGTATTAGGTATTTTTAGGCCCAGGTCTGACACCGGATGCTGATTTTAGCAATGGGAGTCCGGTGTCCCCGTTTGGTGGGCTTCTGTTTGGCCCGCGACAGTGGAAGTGACGTTTACTCTGCGGTATCTTCAGTGACGCCCACCGACTATTGAGGCTGGAGATCACTTCCAGCCTCTCTAGGGGAGTGGAGCCCACTCTGCCTTTTCTCTGCGATAAAGGATGTGAGCCACACACACCTCCCAGCACCGGTAGTAACGGCTGAAGGGAGTGGCTGGAATGCACGTTCCGGCCGCACATCTGGTTTTGTTTTGATCCAGTGCGTTCCACAGAAGTGCCGTCCTTCTTGGATTTGATTTGCTGTCCAGCATTGCAGCCACAAACCCCAATTTCACTCATATTTTCCCTACGATGAGGGTTTATTATGTCTTGCTTTATTGTGATGGCCTCTTTTGCAGCACTCTAATTTTACAATACCCATTTAGTATGTACATAACATAAATTCACGTGTTTGTATTACTATTAGATTGAATGCCACTAATGCTAACGAAGAGGCCATATATTTTTAAAGCGATTTTAATGCTAGTATATGTGTTTTATAACATGTGACATTTATGATCTAACAAGACTAGAATTTCATGTCATCCATGCCCATCGGTGAGAGATGCCCATTTGGGGCATCATGTGATGTGATTAATGTTCTATTTAAAGACCACTTATGCACCATCCAAAGTTGGCTCTGAGGAAAAGGGGATCCCCCCTTGAAACACATCAGTCATTTGGATGGTCTTCTCACGCTTGGGACTTGTCTAAGTGACCGAGTCGCTTCCAGTACACTGTGGACTTTGATATGACTTATTTCCCATGTTGTTTGTGAGTATACATCTGTCGTTTTATACAAATAAAGCTACCACAAAGGTAATGTGCTAGGTTGGTGCACCCTCTGTTTGTTTTTGCAGTATTCAGGAGTTGATACTGCCATCTCCTGAGTGACTATTTTTCGGACAGTTGAATGGGCGTTTTATATGTAAATACCATGCCGCAACTACAACCAAAGGACTTTGCTTACGGCTGCAGCATGACCCTATTCACTTAAATGGGTTACGTTTGGCAACAGCAAATGCAACAGAGGATGCATGTGTACTTTCTATTACTATATATTAAAATGGACTGCTTCCGATTAAAAAATCCCTACCGCCTGTTTTGGTTACTCTACTGACACATGCAGCAGATTCAGGTCGTTTTTAATTGTGTCACTTTTACAAGTCTCTGCTCTAATTCATCCCAAAGGTGTTCTATCGGGTTGAGGTCAGGACTCTGTGCAGTCAAGTTCCTCCACTCAAAACCCACTCATCAATGTCTTTATGGACCTTGCTTTGTACACTGGTGAGTATAGAATACCTTCGGGATGAATTAGGGCAGAGACTGGGAGCCAGACCTTTTCGTCCACATCAGTGCCTGACCTCACAAATGCGCTTCTGGAAGAATGGTCAAACATTTCCATAGACACACTCCTAAACCTTGTGGACAGCCTTCCCAGAAAGGTTGAAGCTGTTATAGCTGCAAATAGTGGGCCCAGCCATGTAAATTTACTTATGTATAGTGAATAGCAATGTACCTGTGCGCTGCTATGTGTAAAAGACAAATAGGATAGAAATAAGTAAATAGTGAAACAGTGAAAGCTGCTACCATTAATTAGTGAACTCAAACACTAACTGATCAAATACTATAAGGGGTGTAAATGGTACGCTTATTCAAATTATATACACAAATTGCACAATGATCAATTGAAACAAACATAATACATCCAAATAAATTGTCAAAAGTCCAAATGCAAAAAAATGGGCTAAATCAGTCCATAACGTGAAAAAATAAAAATCAAACAAATCCAGTGAGAAAAAATATATATGAAAATTCCAGTGAAAAATGTGCATCCACCGCCACCTATAGATGAAATGGCCGCTCACCTCAGGAAATGACCATAAGGTCAAGCCAAACTTTGATAACCAATAGGATATCTGCTGAACTCCATCCACACTGCGCACAGAACACCTGCCGTAACGCTCAAATGCCACGACTCTCGCCCGAGGAAGTCACGTGACCAGTGACACAACACATCGGGTGGAGTCTGTGACGTCACTTCCTGTGTTTAAAGTGTACAGAAGTGTGGTGAGGATTGTTTTTTTCCATTACATCTGTACTACGGATTTTGCTGTATTGTAATGTAAGCAGCTGCTTATTAAATTTACTGCATTTTACTGGCTATATTGAGCTATGGTGATTTTGTGCTCTCTCTGAGTGCTTGCCGATTAAGAGTCGTGGATGTTATGTCATCTGTTGGTGGCGGTAGATGCACATTTTTTCACTGGAATTTTCATATATATTTTTTCTCGCTGGATTTGTTTGATTTTTATTTTTTCACGTTATGAACTGATTTACCCTCTTTTTTTGGACTTTTGACACTTTATTTGCATGTATTATGTTTGTTTCAATTGATCATTGTGCAATTTGTGTATATAATTTGAATAAGCGCACCATTTACACCCCTTATAGTCACTTATGTATATTGGTTTAATGGTTTAGGAATGTTTTTGAATATACTTGGAGTTCATTTTATCAAAAACAAATAAAAAAAAACATTTTTTAAGAAAAAAAAAATAAAAGTGATGTTTTAACTTTGATTTATGTGTATGTTTGCGTTTAAAACCCCTTCTTAGAGGTTTAAATTGATGAATATAATGTGCAAGCAAAAGAGCTGTTCTTTTGTTTTCAATGCATATGATTGGATATTTTTTTGTAAAAAGTGAAGCCTCATCTCATTTACTAAACTCTGGAGCAACTGCACTTGCAAAGTACACAGTTTCCCCTTTGCGGTAATTGGGGAAATCCTCCCCGTTGTGTCCTTGTGACAGTGGGAATCCCCCTCCATCAGAATACACTGATCATCGCTTCAGCCCATTGGCTACATGCGCTGATCAAGCAGAAATTTTCCAACAAATCCATTCATTAAAAGTGGATTGATAGACTGACTGAATAGAAACAGCCATACAAGGAATTAAATTCCTATGGTTCCTGCTGAGCTGGCCAAATTTGGATCCATGTGTGGTCAGCATAAGCCATCACCACACTATCCATTAAAAAAAAAAACAAAAAAAAAATGTTTTGACTTTAAAGTGGTGTTCCGAAAATATACTTTTTAAATAAAAATACCCCTATAATACACAAGCTTAATGTATTCTATTAAAGTTAGTCTGTAAACTAAGGTCTGTTTTGTTAGTTTTTTTTTTAACAGAAGATTTTATTGAACAAATCAGCATTACAATACAATAAATTAGTACAGTCAATGCAATGAGAATAGTGACAACAAGATCTACCTTCAGTCAAAAGCCACTATTTAGCAGATATTCCAGTTATGCAAACGTAAGAAGTTTCACCTAACAATACTCCTTATGGCATTAAGGATAAACTCTTAGATAGTATAAAGTAGGTAACCAAAATACAGTCAAACCTAGTAGGGATGGCAGGGGAGGGGGGAATGGGGGCGGGGGAAGAGGGGGGAAGGGAAGGGAGGGAGGGGAGGGGACCGAGGGAGGGGGGGGGGGAGGAAGGGGATGAGGGGGGACGAGCATCAGAAGAATGGAAATGAGATGTAGGATGTCCTCCAATATGTTTCACGTCTTGATTATGGGGATGGGGGTTCAGGATCCCTGGAGGCGTCCACCCAAGAGGACCAGATTTTATCAAACTTTCCTGGGCATTGCCTACTTTCATACGTCAGTCTAGAGGGGGAGTGCCGTATTCACCGACCTTCTCCACGAGGCCAGGGTAGGAGGCTCCAACAATTTCCATCGCAATAAGATTTCACGCCTGGCATAGTATAATGGTTACACACAGTTTACTATATCTATCTCCCTCCACTTCCTCCAAATGACTAAGCAGTAGTATCTGGGGATCCACCGGCAAGTGTGAGCCTATGACATTGCTCAATGTGGAGGCCACTGTTGACCAGAAGGGGTGAAGTTTGGGACAGGACCAGACCATGTGCCAGAAAGTACCCTCCTCCTGCCTACATGTCTGACAGTTGGGATCTCTTTGATGGTAAATGCGCGCCAGTCTCTGTGGGGTGAAATACGCTCTGTGTAGGAACTTAAATTGTATGAACCTATCTTTTGCAGCTATCATGGAGGGAATGTAGGAGATTAAACACTCCTTCCATTCCTCCTTGTTCAAAGAGGGATTATCAACCCTCCACTTTTCCCAGGTTTTAGTTAATTTGGCATAATACTCCACTGTAAGGTAAAGATATAATGTTGAGAGGGGCTTCCCCATCACCCTGGAAGTCAAGAGCCGTTCAATGGAATCCGGTTCCAGAATGAGGGGGGCAGGGAACTGAGCTTCAAAGGCGTGTTTCAGCTGCCAGTACCTGAATTGGAAGGAGGGCGGGATAGCGAAGGATTGCCTTAGGGCTTGGAAAGACATAAGTCTACCCTCTTTGACTATATGTTTTAATGTGAGAATTCCCTTTTTTGCCCAAAGAGAGGGGTCCGGTATGCTATAAAAGTGAGGGAGCATAGGGTTACCCCATAGGGGCATGTGAGGTGAAATGAGATTGGGCTTCCCATATATTTTCCTAGCCTCCTGCCATACCTTCATGGTAGTTTGCATCAGCGTTGTCATGGACGGACTGGCTCTAAGTCCACGAAACGGGAGATTGCTCAGGGCCGCATAGGAACCCAGAATAGCTGCCTCCAGAGTGACCGCCGGATTCTGTATGAGCTGGGAGAACCACCACTGAATCGTGACCAGAACAGCTGCCCAGTAGTAGATTTGAAAATTCCGTAGCGCCAATCCCCCCCCCCCCCCGAAAGTGGGAGATATAAAATCTGCTTGGCCACCCTAGGTGGCCTCCCAGCCCAGACAAAGTGTATCAGCAGACTCTCCAATCTTCGGAAGAAAGTCCTAGGGATGTGTATGGGTGTATTACGGAAGAAGTAGAGATACTTGGGAAGAAAGATCATTTTTAGCAAATTAACTCTGCCAACAGGGGTCAATGGAAGGGAACGCCAAGCAGCACATCTAGCCGTAAGCTGTGTCATGAGTGGTCGCAAATTGTTATCCATGTAATCTTGGACTTTGCCGCTAACTTGGATCCCCAGATATTTGAAGTCATCTACCCATTTGAGCTGCGGGTGTGGCACCCTAGGCGTCGAGGGGTGGAGCGGGAAAAGAACAGACTTGTCCCAATTAATGTGAATCCCCGAGTACCCACCGAATCGGTTAATCAGATCCAGTGCAGTCTGTAAAGAGGACGACGCATCTGCTAAATAGAGCAGAGCATCGTCCGCATACAACGATAACTTCTCCTCAATTGGACCTACCTGGAGACCCTTCACACCCTGATCATCCGTCAGCAATATAGCCAGGGGCTCCATCGCCAGAGCAAGTAGACCCGGGGAGAGAGGACATCCCTGTCATGTGCCACAAAACAATCTGAACTTCCCCGATAGGCATCCGTTGGTACGTATTCTAGCTGAGGGGCCATGATATAACATACGGAGCCATTTTGTAAGACCCGGGCCAAACCCGAATCGCGAGAGCACCTCCCATAGGTAACCCCACTCGACGGAGTCAAAAGCCTTCTCCGCGTTGAGTGAGGCCACCATTCCTTTAGTCGCCTCATCCGCTCTATCTATGTGGGTATAAAGGCGTCTGATATTAATGTCAGTTCCCTTCCCGGGCATAAAGCCTGTTTGATCCCTGTGGATGAGGGCAGTAATGACCAAATTAAGCCTATTGGCCAACACTTTCGCCAGTACCTTTGCATCAACGTTTAGAAGGGATATGGGGCGATACAAGGAGCATAGCGTGGGATCCTTTCCTGGCTTAGGGATCACCACTATAATCGCTTCGCTCATTGTGTCCGGGAGTTTTTTAAGACGCCCCGATGCAGAGAAGAGGTCCTGTAATTTATCAACTAGTTCTGTTGCGTATTGTTTGCAAAACTCCACAGGGATGCCATCAGGACCTGGTGTTTTCCCTGTCTGCATTGATTTAAGTGCCTGGAGTATCTCCAAAGACATAATTGGGGCGTCGAGCTTGTCACGATACGTAGCTGTAAGGGTTGGAATATCAATATCATCTAAGTATGCTACTAGATCTTCTCTTCTATAGTCTACCCTGGAGCTGTAGAGGGATTCATAGAATTCCGCGAAACAGCCATTTATCCCTTCCGGTGTATGGATCAGCTGTCCCGATAGGTCTTGAATACATGAGATACTCATCCCACCTGCCTGTTCCCTGGAGAGCCAGGCCAACAAACGGCCTGACCTCTCTCCCTGCTCAAAAATCTGCTGGGACTGAGCCAACATTTTCTTCTGGGTGAGAGAGGTATGAAGACGCACCACCTCCTTCGTCATAAGTTGTAGATGCGAATAGTGCACAGGGTCTCGGGTACGAACAAAAAGAGCCTCTGCACTGCCCGCATCCCTCTCAGCCTTAGTCAAGTCTGCCCTACGCTCTCGCCGGACTCTGGCAATGATGGTCTGGTACTGGCCCCGCGTTGTGGCCTTAAAGGCGTCCCACACTACTGTGGGGTCTGCCGAGCCTACGTTTACTGCTCAAAAGTCAAGCAATTCCATTCTAAATTGGGAATCTACTGCAGTGTCTGAGATCCAAAATCTGGAGAGCCTCCATACCCCCCCCCCCACTGGGCCTAGGGAGAGATCCAATGACAACAGCAAGGGTGCATGATCAGAAATTCCCCTAGGGAGTATTTGTATGTCTGTGACCCGTGGGAGGACCGGGCTCCCTGCAAAGACCAAGTCTATACGGGAAAACGTTCTGTGAGGGGCCGAGTGGCATGTGTATGCCCTGGTCTGGGGGTGATGCCACCTCCCAACATCAGTCAAGCCATAAGTATCTGCCCACTCAGCCAACCCAGAGCAATGAAGTCCCGCAGGAGTTAGCCTGTCAAAATCCGGGTCAGGGACCAGATTAAAATCACAGAGTATAACTGTATTATCAGATGCAAAGTCGGCCATCTTGCTAGTGATCTGATTGAGCACCACCAAGGAAGCCGGGGGAGGCAAATACAAGCCCACAATGGTCCACGTTAAAGAGTATATTTTGGCATGAATAATAACATACCGACCATCAGGGTTGAGGGCCAAATCCAAGAGCCGAAAGGGGAGTGACTTCAATGCCAGAATAGTAACACCCCTAGAGAAAGTGGAGTGCGTGGAGTGGTAGTGGTGGCCCACCCAAGGTTTTTTTAGGGCCAGAACTCTACGTCCTGTTAAGTGTGTTTCTTGGAATACACATATATGTGGGTTATAAGTTTTAATAAATTGGAACACCAGGGAACGCTTAACCGGGGAGTTCAGTCCCCTGGTGTTCCAGAAGATGATATTAAGGGAGGACATATCTGCCAAGAATAATAATAATGTTAGGATCAGTGCAGATCACGGCTCTTGGACTGGACCCGGGACCCGAAATGGACACATCTGGAAACAGTGCAATGCCGATGAGTTAATTTTTTTGGTACAAACATTAAACAAAAACAAATAAACCAAACTAAAAACAGATAAAGGATGCCAGTATCTAAAGTAAATGGAACTAGCCCCGTTAGGGGAACTAAAACTGAGGCGGGTTTCAATCCCAAACTTATTCAGCTCGCCGGCTGCAACAGGGGGTCCGTGGAAGAGGCGAGCCCACCCCCCGAGACTTCACACCTTAGGGGGGAAGCAGCAGTTCAAGCGGCTTTCCACATGTGAGATCTCCGCTTTGTGATGCAGCAGGCTGTGAGGACGTGGAAAGTCAGACGAAAGGAAGTATCCCAAAATGCGACCTCACAGTAGAGTCGATCCATCTTTTAAGAGGAGATACAGAACAAAAACTCCAACTCTCCTCGTGGAGTCAAGCAAGTGTAAAGGAACTTCATATCTCAACAGTCACCTGACCAAGTTCTTTGGCAGGGGCATTAACTTAAAATATCCCTGATAAGGATAACCAGTGTTCCCCCCACAAATCCACACACACCATGGATTGAACTGGGCATAACCTGTGCAACATAACAAAGTCATCCATGTGGTAGTTCGTGTGATAACTCAGACCCAGGTCTAAGCTATGGTGAGGAACCAATGAAAAGGGTCAAGCAGCACATACCAGAATGACCATCAGCGATTCTGTGGCAGCGTGTCCAGCCAGGCAGAGGCCTCTCTCGGTGTGGTAAAGAAGCGAGTTGTCTCGCCATCCTGACTCTCAGGCGAGCAGGGAAGAGTATACTGTAACGAATGTTGCGTGATCGCAAAGCCGCTTTAACTTGGTCAAAAGATTTCCTGAGTTTCTGGGTCTCGACCGAATAGTCGGGGAAGATCATCAACTTGGTATTCTGGAATCCCGAGGTCCCCAACAGTTCTAGAGGCACGGAGAACTTCATCTCTGTCTCTGAAGTTGAGGAGACGGAGAATGAAGGTGTGGGGAGGGGATCCAGGAGGCCCCGGCCTAGGCGGGATGCGGTGTGCCCTCTCAACCACGTAGTAAGGTGACCAACGGGCATCGGGTAGAAGGTCACGCAACAGACCCTCTATGAAGGAGGTAGGATTATTCCCCTCCGCCCCCTCCGGTAGACCAACAATGCGAAGATTATTGCGCCGGTTCCTATTCTCCGCGTCTTCGGCTCTGTATTCAAGGGCCTTTACTTTGGTTTGAAGCGTACAGAGCGATGCTCCATGTTCCGCAATGGTGTCTTCAGTGGTACTCAGCCTTTGCTCCGTTTCAGTGACTTGCGATCTGATTTTGTCTATATCTTGGCAGATTAGACCCATGTCCAGCTGAACGGCTTCAATCTTTGTTGTTAACGTGGATTGACAAGTAGCAATAGCCGCCATGACATCGGCCAGCCAGGGGGGCCGAGAGTCATCCGACTCCATAATGTTCATCCGCGAGGCTCTATGGGGACTGCACGTATTAAGAGCCTCTGGGGGGGGCAGGTGGGCGTCTGAGGTGAGTCCGACTGTGGCGGAAAGGCCAACCTCTTACCCCCCTTTGCTGTATTTTGCGCTGGAGTTCCTGCGCCTCATTCAGGTGTTTGGGGCCTAGATCTGGATAGTGGTCAATAACTGGCCGTGGGAGCCCCCCTGCTGGGTCAGGGGTAGTTAGGCAATAGGTACGGTGCAGCGTGTGGCACCTCAACAGTCCTCCCCCTCACCTGGAACTGTGTAGAGCAGGGTCCATCCAGCACAGGCCTCCACCGGCTTACAGGGGATATTCAGTCCAGCCACCTTCCTCCACAAGCGAAATGTCAGGGGTGGAGGTGCCCAGGAGTTCCTCCACTGCCCAGGCAGCTGTCCCCAGCCGTTACAGTGTCGCTTCCTTCAGGCCACGGGGTTCAGGCCCCCCTCTAGCCGGTCCGACGGCTCAGATTCTCCAGGAAAGGCCGCGGTCTCGGCCTAGTAAAACGTAGGGGGGGAAGAGACTTCAGGCCCCAAGCCCAGCCCAAGATCAGTCCAGGGTCACCTCCCCCGCCCCCGGCCGTGGTCCCTGGCAGCCGATGGAACTCCGCAGCAGAGCCGATCGCAGAAAGGAGATCCCGGTCCGCAGCGTGGTCCGCCAGGAAAGGCCGCGGCTTCGGCTTATTCGTCCGAGGTAGGCCCGGAGCGTCAGCGGGATGCCGATCACGGCCCTGGGACAGCAAGTTTTCCTCCCCCTCAGCAGGCAGGTCTTCCCCAGGTCCCCCCCTTCAGCAAGAGTAATTTTGAAGGGTGATTAGTGGTGATGGATCCGGATATATATTACGGATCAGCGGAGCTCCCTAAAAAAGCCGCCGCTCACAGTGCCATCTTGGCCACGCCCCCCTGTTTTGTTAGTTTATAGCAGTAGTTTGTTATTTTATAAACTTACAGCAGGCCGTGGCCATCTTAAGTCTGGGCATCTGAAGCCAGACTGTATTTCTTCCTGGATCTCATCCTTGCAGATCTCGCACATGCTCAGTGCAGCACAAGCAGTGTAATAGGTTTCAGGTCAGTTTCCATAGCAACAGCAGTGTCAGAGGAAGTTGCTTCCCCTTCCCAGAAGGCATTGCAAACAGGAAATGATGCAATGGGCCGTGGCCAGGGAGGAGGAAGTGAAAAATGAATACAGCAGATATACAGTAAGTGCTGAGAAAAATGTTTTTAAAATATCCAATTTGTTTACAGTGCACAGTTTAGTGAGGGATGCTGAAGAGTTGTAGAAGTGGGTGGAACTCCACTTTAAATACACTTTATAATAATACCTGATGACTCTGTATGGAGGGTCTTATATAAGCACTTTCTGTTATGGGTTGACAATACTCTGTTCCAGTCTTCCGGATTCTCTTCCACATTGTCATGTTGTCACATGCACTTCCAGCAGAGATTGGTGTCCATGACGACACTCATTGCACAGGCATGCTTTGCTGTTGTGACTATCAGCAAGCCCATTCAGAGGAATGACGTGCAACCACCGCTGAGACAAGTGCATTTAGAGAAGAAGAGACTGAAGGAGATCAGCAGCACTGGGATTCAAAACAGGATGAAAAATAAAAGAACACTATTTTCTAAAAGATCAACATTTTTTGCTTTAGCAGAATAAATGTCATCTATTTAAGGTTTAGATGTACTTTAACCACTTGCTTACTGGGGAATTAAACCCTGCTGATGCACTTTGAATGACAATTGCGCGGTCATACTACACTGTACCCAAATTACATTTTTATCATTTTTTCCCCACAAATAGAGCTTTCTTTTGGTGGTATTTGATCACCTCTGTGGTTTTTATTTTTTGTTAAAAAAATTTTAAAAGACCGAATTTAAAAAAAAAGTTTTATATTTTTTTATATTTTGTTATAAAATTTTGCAAACGGGTAATTTTTATCCTTCATTGATGTACGCTGATGAGGCGGCACTGATGGGCACCGATAGGTGGCAGTGATGGGCACTGATGGGTAGCAGTGATGGGTGGCAATAATGGGCACTGATCGGCACTTGTTGGTTACATTGATAGGCAGCACTGCTAGGTGGCATTGATTGGCACCACTGGTGGGCATTGATGGGTGGCACTTGTGGGCATTGATAGGTGGCGCTCATGGGCATTGATAGGTGGCACTGGTGGGCACTGTGGGCACTGGCAGGTGGCAATGGCAGGTGGCACTGGCAGGGGGCACTGGTGGCACAGATGAGGTAGAATTGCCTCTTCCTCTTCGGGACCGATGTCCCTTGCACATAAGCTGGTGATCGGCTTTTTTTTCTCCTCGTGCTGTCAACGTGAGGAGAAAAAAAAAACGATTACCGAGCTTTTGTTTACATCATGTGATCAGCTGTCATTGGCTGACAGCTGATCACATGGTAAGGGGCCGGCATCAGTGACTCGGTGATCACATCGCACACGGCGCGCGCGCCCTGCAGGGGGCGTGCGGGGCGCATGCAAAGGGGAGGACGTCATATGATGGCCTCCCGGAAATTCCACGCTGTGGCCATCATTCGGCTATAGCGCGGACACCAAGAGGTTAACCACTTGACCTCCAGAAGATTTTATCCCCTTCATGACCAGGCCATTTTTGCTTACTTGCTTACTGGGGAATTAAACCCTGCTGATGCACTTTGAATGACAATTGCGCGGTCATACTACACTGTACCCAAATTACATTTTTATCATTTTTTCCCCACAAATAGAGCTTTCTTTTGGTGGTATTTTATCACCTCTGTGGTTTTTATTTTTTGTTAAAAAAATTTTAAAAGACCGAATTTAAAAAAAAAGTTTTATATTTTTTTATATTTTGTTATAAAATTTTGCAAACGGGTAATTTTTATCCTTCATTGATGTACGCTGATGAGGCGGCACTGATGGGCACCGATAGGTGGCAGTGATGGGCACTGATGGGTAGCAGTGATGGGTGGCAATAATGGGCACTGATCGGCACTTGTTGGTTACATTGATAGGCAGCACTGCTAGGTGGCATTGATTGGCACCACTGGTGGGCATTGATGGGTGGCACTTGTGGGCATTGATAGGTGGCGCTCATGGGCATTGATAGGTGGCACTGGTGGGCACTGTGGGCACTGGCAGGTGGCAATGGCAGGTGGCACTGGCAGGGGGCACTGGTGGCACAGATGAGGTAGAATTGCCTCTTCCTCTTCGGGACCGATGTCCCTTGCACATAAGCTGGTGATCGGCTTTTTTTTCTCCTCGTGCTGTCAACGTGAGGAGAAAAAAAAAACGATTACCGAGCTTTTGTTTACATCATGTGATCAGCTGTCATTGGCTGACAGCTGATCACATGGTAAGGGGCCGGCATCAGTGACTCGGTGATCACATCGCACACGGCGCGCGCGCCCTGCAGGGGGCGTGCGGGGCGCATGCAAAGGGGAGGACGTCATATGATGGCCTCCCGGAAATTCCACGCTGTGGCCATCATTCGGCTATAGCGCGGACACCAAGAGGTTAACCACTTGACCTCCAGAAGATTTTATCCCCTTCATGACCAGGCCATTTTTTGCTATTTATCACTGCGCTACTTTTTATATCTATATACTATGTATATCATTTTTTTTCACACAAATAGAGCTTTCTTTTGGTGGTATTTGATCACCACTGGGGTTTTTTTTGCGCTATAAATGAAAAAAGACCGAAAATTTTGAAAAAATAACTATATTTTTGACTTTTTGCTATAAAACATATTTAATATAAAAATAAAGAAATAAAATGTCTTCATAAATTTAGGTCTGCTATATGTGTTTGGTAAAAAAAAAATCTCAATAAGTGTTTATTAATTGGTTTGCGTGAAAGTTATAGCTTCTACAAATGATGGTATATATACTGAAATTTAAATTAAAAAAAAATTATACTAGTATTGGTGGCAATCAGCGACTTATAGCAGGACTGTGATAGAGCGCCAGGCAATCTGACACTAAGGCGGGCCATAGACAAACCATGTATGGGCAGGCTGAATGTACCAAGTTGATCGATTGATCAACTTGGGTACAACCAGTCTGCCAGATCTTACATGTGATTATTGCTAGCAGCTGATATAGCTGCTAGCAATAATTACTGCCTTCTCCCCGTGGGGACAGCTTCCCCCTCCAATCTGCCAGGGGAATACAATGACTCGGCAGGAGGGATTCCCCTGTCAACACTGTCTTTGTTGATGGGGGAATCAAGCAAATTTCACGGGTTGCAGGAAAAAATTTCACATTATGTATACCTTGTTCAACTGACACTGAGTGGGAACTGACTAACTGCCAATGACATCTCCAGTGACACTAATACAGTGATCAGTGATAATAATATGCACTATTACTGTACTAATGACACTAGATAGGAAGGGGTAAACATCTGGGGCAATCAAAGGGTTATCTGTGTTCCTAGTAATGTGTAAATTGGCCGGGACCTGCTGATTGGCATGTGCCGGACCCAGGGACAGCACCGCTGGGTTGGCGGGTGGGCGCACATGCACGTGCCCTCTACCTGGAAATAACTGATCATGTATATATACGATTCTGTGCTGCAAGCCCACACCGTAGCAGTAAAACTACAATGCGTGGTCAGCAAGCGGTTAAACCCCCCCCCCCCCCCCCCCATCAACAATGTCATGCTTTCTTGTGCTATTCAATTCTCAGAACATTCTTAGATAAAAGCACTTCTAATGAACATTTACTCTAAAAAGTGGACACTTCAGTTAAAGTATACAATTGTGTGCAATGGATTTGATTCGCAGTAAAGACTCTCTTTATGGAGTTAATTTTTTTTCTCGGTATTTGTATGGGTTTCCTCTAAGTGCTTTCACAACTCATAACAATCTGGCGCAGTAATTAACTTTCATACAAAAATTGTTCCACATTTTTCTGTGCATGCATATTACAGTGATACGGACATTAAATTGTAAACTCTGTCAGCTGTGGCTTCTAAAACTGAGCCAATGTTCATTACAGCACCGCTTTGCTCATTGCACAGTTCTGAGACACCCAAAGGATTGATGTTTCTTTAAACCAGCAATTTCTAAAGGCCAGAAAAATGTTGCAGCACCCATTTCTCAGCACATGCCATCGCCCCCCCCATATCCATGCATCCGGCCCTATGCAGGACGCTGGATGCATGAATTCCAATACGGAGGTGTGTTTTTGAAGCACTGATTAGAGCCAGAGGCGCTTATAGGCTTCAAAATAGGGTGGGCTCGGGGAGCAGAAAATGCTTTCGGAGCCCACCCAGGTTTGTTACAATAGTGAATGAAAATTCACTATTTTAACACTGATCCTCCTTCCGGGCAATCAGGAAGCAGGTCTGAGACCCGTCACCCAATTGGCTGAGGGGGAAGGGAGGAGACGCACAGCTGATGGAGGAATGGACACAGCAGACAGCGGTGGGGGGTGATTGTTTACCGCCCCCCCAAAAAATGCCACTGGCATAGACCTATCCTACTTGTCCCTCCTGATGGTGATAGATAGATAGATAGATAGATAGATAGATAGATAGATAGATAGATAGATAGATAGATAGATAGATAGATAGATAGATCTACATATACTGTGGAGATATATATATATATCTATAACCTATATAATCTATATAATCTGAATATACACTGTATAATCTGTATGTATTTGACAGCAATTAATTGAAATGTACACTTTTAAATGATGAGGCGGGCTTTGTTTAGTTTAGGCGTTCATAGCAAAGTGTTAAATGTAATAAAGTACTCTCGTCACACATAAACAATGGCTGGCTGTATTCCATTCTTTACCACCCTCCTCTGCCCCTTTCTTTCTGGCCCCACCAGTCATGAGGCACAGGATAGCATAATAACATGGTGGCGCCTGGACCCGGCACCCATGACCATCTCAGTGCAGAGGAATATTACCGCAAGTGGCAATGATAAAACTTGCTAGTCTGGGCAAATTTAGTAGTATTAATGCAATATATTAAGTGGCTGCCTAAACAATACATTATCCTCCACGGCAGGTACATTCAGTTTATGCCCATAGGTGCCCCTGAAGTACTGACACCCATAGGTATGAGTCTACTGTGCCTATTGGTAAGTCTGGCCCTATGTGGAAAATGACCCACGTGTGTGTTATGCATTGCCAGTACATATGATAAGGCCCAAATGTTGAACTGGCCATTCACACACAGATCTTTTTTTATTTCAGCCCAAAAAAATGTAACAGATTCCTCCATACATGCTGCTGCTATTTTTCTGACATCCAGCACTGGATGCAACACTGGCCAACAGTTTTCTGCCCAACTTCTTAATTTTTTCAATCAAGGGATTTTGAGTGGAAGGGAGCTTTAGGGAATGCAATTTTTTTAATTTCAAGGAGATGCTATTAGACTCCGTATTGTATTCTAAGAAGTCAGAACATTAGAATCACCCAAAATATGACTCTATCTAGAAGGTATTTTTCAAGAAGTAGGGCATGGAATTAAAGTGTATGCTACCTCAACATTTCACATTATTGATATGTGTCTGTTACCATGTGCATGTATTAAAAATGATCCTGTTCTCTTTGCATTGCTTCCATCGTGTGACGTACCTGGTGATCCTGCCGACCCTGCTCATGGAAGCACACCCATCCCAGTGTGGTCAGTATTTATAATGATTGATATATATATATATATATATATATATATATATATTACAGTGCAAACATTTTAGGCAGGTGTGAGAAAATGAACCATATACGTGTTGCGCTGCTGAGAAAACACACATACACAATAAATAATCACACATGTGAATTAATAATTACTATTCAAACCACTATAGAATACAGTGAACTGTTAATAAAACACATAGCAAATTACTACTCAATATATACACTCTATCTACCAGAAAAAATTAAAAAAAAAATGTGTATGGATCTTTGTGACTCCAGAAGATACTCAGAAAGTACTTTTGCGTGCAGTGATACCAGGACTCCAGTGCAGCTCTCAGAATCAATTTCCCCTGATGAAATCATGTGATATGTGATGCAATGTGGAGCTGGGTGACATAGCGGAAGTAGGAGACCTGTGTTATCTCAAAATGGATTATACATGCATTCTTTTTAAATGTGAGTGGTATCTATGTTAATACGCTGTAGATAAGAGATCTGTTTAATTTTAGCACTACAGTGTTTTGGTGAGTGGAATAAAGTTGTATACATCCAATGGTGCCAAAAGAAGTCTGAAGAGATCCTGTACCCACTAAATTGCCCCTGATGATCTGGGGAAGGCACATATGACATGTACTGGTGTATGGGTCCATATTTGAAGGGGAGGTCACATTCATACACTGAGATTATCATGATTATATGCTGAGTGCTGCACTGGAGTCCTGGTATCACGGTATTGTCCCATTCACACTGCAATGCAGCGTGCTGTAGTAGAAAGCAGACAGTCTGAATTTTATTGCAGCGCACTAGGCCGAATTGCACTGCAATGATGAGCAGTGCATTGCGCTGCCCGGCGTTGCAATTAATACAGTGCACATTTTGTACACTTCAAATAAAGCTGGTACAAAAAAAAAGAAGAGCATATGTGCGATTCAGTGTGATACACTGAATCGCACACCATACTGCCCCCTAGCGCAGTCAGCAATGCAGAGTGGCTGCAGCTGTGACTCGCTCTGGCTGCTCTGAGATCTAATGGTTTACAGTGTAAATTTGAGGTTATGGAAGAAAGGTCGACCGCATTTAGAACCGAACTTCAGAAAAAAATTAACTGTATTGTGTAAAATCCACAGAAAAGGACATTACAGATCCACGATACAAGATAGCAGCATAATTAACACGTTTCACAAAAAAATTAGCTTGATCATAACCCAGAATGCACCTGTAGAGTTAACCCTTAATTACAAAAAGGTACAGCTGAAAGTAATTTGTGCCCGAATTGTCTGCCAAGAAGACATTCATTATGAACAAACATACGAACAACATAAAAACAATTAATGAAATCATAAAAGAAATATAATACAAACAAAAAAACATATATATATATATATATATATATATATATATATATAAATGTAAAAAAATGTCAAACAATCTAGCCTGACACAGATGCAACAAGCAGGAGATGTAATGTATAACCTTGATGTATAAAATTGTATACCTCCTGATACGAGGTGGGGGCATATTAAGAAAAGGGCAATCATACCAAAAATACCCATATAGATACAATCATATTGCATACAAAAAAATTGGAAAAAAAAATATACTGGAAAAATTGTATATATAAATGATGCGTTCAAATTGATACCACCAATGCTAGAAAAATTATATACATAAATAATGCATATAAATTGATAACACCAATGCTCACTTCAAAATATATCATATCAATAAATTGAAATACTATACAAATGGGATGTAAAAAAACGTACGGGTGAGTAACTGGAAAATGTCATAGATACTAGCATGGTAGAAAAAGGACAAAAAGGGATAAAATATAGAAGGGAAGCAAAAAGAGAATCTACACTGAACAAAATTATAAACGCAACACTATTGTGTTTGCCCCTATTTATCATGAGCTTAACTCAAAGATCTACAACTTTTTCTATGTACAGAAAAGGTATATTCCTCTCTAATATTGTTCACAAATCCATCTAAATCTGTTAGTGAGCACTTCTCCTTTGCTGAGATAATCCATCCTCCTCACAGGTGTGGCATACCAAGATGCTGATTAGGCAGCATGATTATTGCACAGGTGTGCCTTAGGCTGGCCACAATAAAAGGCCACTCTAAAATGTGCAGTTTTATAACACAGCACAATGCCACAGATGTCACAAGTTTTGAGGGACCATGCAATTGGCATGCTGACTGCAGGAATGTCTACCAGAGCTGTTGCCCTTGAATTGGATGTTCATTTCTCTGCCATAAGCCGTCTCCAAAGTCGTTTCAGAGAATTTGGCAGTACATCCAACCGGCCTCACAACCGCAGACCACATGTAACCACACCAACCCAGGACCTCCACATCCAGCATGTTCACCTCCAAGATCATCTGAGACCAGCCACCCGGACAGCTGCTGCAACAATCAGTTTGCATAACCAAAGAATTTCTGCACAAACTTTCAGAAACCGTCTCAGGGAAGCTCATCTGCATTCTCGTCGTCCACATCAGGGTCTCAACCTGACTGTAGTTTGTCGTCGTAACCAACTTGAGTGGGCAAATGCTCACTTTCGATGGCGTCTGGCACTTTGTAGAACTGATCTCTTCAAGGCTGAATCCTGGTTTTCACTGTACAGGGCAGATGGCAAATAGCGTGTATGGCGTTGTGTGGGTGAGCGGTTTACTGATGTCAATGTTGTGGATTGAGTGGCCCATGGTGGAGTTGGGGTTATGGTATAGGCAGGCGTATGCTATGGACAACAAACACAGGTGCATTTTATTGATGGCTATTTGAATGCACAGAGATACCGTGACGATATCCTGGGGCCCATTGTTGTGCCATTCATCCACGACCATCACATCATGTTGCAGCATGATAACGCACGGCGAGAATGCAGATGAGCTTCCCTGAGACGGTTTCTGAAAGTTTGTGCAGAAATTCTTTGGTTATGCAAACCGATTGTTGCAGCAGCTGTCCGGGTGGCTGGTCTCAGATGATCTTGGAGGTGAACATGCTGGATGTGGAGGCCCTGGGTTGGTGTGGTTACACGTGGTCTGCGGTTGTGAGGCCGGTTGGATGTACTGCCAAATTCTCTGAAACGACTTTGGAGACGGCTTATGGCAGAGAAATGAACATCCAATTCAAGGGCAACAGCTCTGGTAGACATTCCTGCAGTCAGCATGCCAATTGCATGGTCCCTCAAAACTTGTGACATCTATGGCATTGTGCTGTGTTATAAAACTACACATTTTAGAGTGGCCTTTTATTGTGGCCAGCCTAAGGAACACCTGTGCAATAATCATGCTGCCTAATCAACATCTTGGTATGCCACACCTGTGAGGAGGATGGATTATCTCAGCAAAGGAGAAGTGCTCACTAACAGATTTAGATGGATTTGTGAACAATATTAGAGAGGAATATACCTTTTCTGTACATAGAAAAAGTTGTAGATCTTTGAGTTAAGCTCATGATAAATAGGGGCAAACACAATAGTGTTGCGTTTATAATTTTGCTCAGTGTAGATTCTCTTTTTGCTTCCCTTTTTGTCCTTTTTCTACTATACTAGTATCTATGACATTTTCCATTTACTCACCCGTACGTTTTTAAGTCCCATTTGTATAGTATTTCAATTTATTGATCTGATATATTTTGAAGTGAGCATTGGTGTTATCAATTGATATGCATTATTTATGTATGTAATTTTTGTAGCATTGGTGGTATCAATTTGAACGCATATATTATATATACAATTTTTCCAGTATATTTCTTTCCATTTTTTTTTCTTTTCCATTTTTTTGTATGCAATATGACTGTATCTATATGGATATTTTTGCTATGATTGGCCTTTTCTTAATATGCCTCCACCTCGTGTCAGGAGGTATACACTTTTATACATCAAGGCTATACCTTACATCTCCTGCTTGTTGCATCCGTGTCAGGCGAGATTGTTTGACATTTTTTGACATTTATTTATATATTTGGTTTTTGGTTTGTATTATATTTCTTTTATGAATTCATTTATTGTTTTTATGTTGTTCATATGTTTGTCTGTAATGAATGTCTTCTTGGCAACCAATTTGGGCCTCCTATTACTTTCAGCAGTACTTTTTTGGGTTAACTCTAAAGGTGCATTCTGGGTTATGATTAACAACTTCAGCCCCGGAAGGATTTACCCCCTTAATGACCAGGCCATTTTTTGCCATACGGCACTGCGTCGCTTTAACTGACAATTGCGTGGTCGTTCAACGCTGTACCCAAACAAAATTGATGTCTTTTTTTTTCCCCACAAATAGAGCTTTCTTTTGGTGGTATTTGATCACTTCTGCGGTTTTTATTTTTTGCGCTATAAACAAAAAAAAAGAACATTTTGAAAAAAAAAAACAATATTTTTAACTTTTTGCTATAATAAATATCCAAAAAAAAAAAAAATCTTCATCAGTTTAGGCCAATATGTATTCTTCTACATATTTTTGGTAAAAAAATCGCAATAAGCGTATATTGATTGGTTTGCGCAAAAGTTATAGCGTCTACAAAATAGGGGATACATTTATGGCATTTTTTTTTTTCCTAGTAATGGCGATGATCAGCGATTTTTAGCAGGACTGCGACATTGTGGCGGACAGATTTTGACACTTTTTTGGGACCAGTGACATTTATACAGCAATAAAAATGCACTGATTACTGTATAAACGACACTGGCAGGAAAGGGGTTAACACTAGGGGGCGATCAAGGGGTTAAATGTGTTCCCTGAGAGGTGTTTCTAACTGTGGGGGAGTGTACTGACTGGAGGAGGAGAGAGATTGCTGTTACTGATCACTAGGAACAGACGATCTCTCTCTACTACCCTGACAGAACGAGATCTGATTGTTTAAATTGACAGATCCCCGTTCTGGCTCTCTGTAGAGCGGTCGCGGGTGGCCGGCAGATGTGCGCACCTGCTATAGCCTTTAAAGGGACCGCTGTACCGGTACGGCGATTCGCGCAGTCAAGCCAACCTGCCGCAGTATAACTGTGGCGGCGGTTAAGCAAATATGTTTTATGAAATGCATTAACCATGCTACTGTCTTGTTGTATCATGGGTCTGTTATGTTCTTTTCTGTGGATTTTATACAATAAAACAATTTTTTTCTGAAGCTTGGAGTGCAGTTAACATTTCTTACATATCCTCTGCTATACCCAGGTCACAATGGCGACCCTAGTGGGGGGCCAGAGGGGGCCCTGACCCCCCCAACATTATGCTGTGCCCCACCATGTGGCCCCCCCCCCCCCTCCCAATAAAAAAAAAAAAATTTTTTTTTTTTTTACAAAAAAGGCAATGTCTAAGAGGGAGAGCGTCCCCAGTCAGCTCCTGCAGGTTATTCCTCCCCCTCCCTCTGCTCGCTGACACTGCATTAAGCGAGCGCTCACACAACCACGGCCGCTCGATCTGCTCCTTCCCCTGCATCCTCATTGGCAGGGAGAAGAGCGAGTTGCAGGAAGGACTCCACCAGGACTCTCAGTTACTGAAAAAACAGACTGATTTCTCCCATCCTTAGGACAGGAGAACCAGCCTGTAAATTCCAAGAGATGCCAGACCAGCGCTGTCAATAGCAGGGGCAGGACAGCAAGAGGAGGCTGGGGAACCCCACAGTGGCAGAACACCAGGGCCTGGTGGCAAGACAACCTTTGCAACCCTGATACTTCTCCCACTGCTTTGGACCCTTTTATTTTCTTGGTATGCTGGTGACATATATCTCTTGTTTTCTGCCACCCTGGGGGGGGGCCCAATACAGTAGGAAGGGAGCTCACTGCAGAACATGTGAAAGGACCGTTGTGGGATCGTATTAAAAGGGCCCCAGGATATATATTTATAAATAATTGCATTTTATAGTTGCCCCCCTACTTTTGTCCCTGTCCCCCCATGTGCCCCCCCTAAATATGAAAGCTGGAGACGCCAGGCAGGTCACGGAGTGGACCGGCATCCTGTGATTCAGAAAGGGGATCATATGTTTCACCTGGAGCGGTGTTTGTTCTTTGATTATCGGCTACAGTGAAAATTCACCCTAAACCATAAAGACAATAAACATATAAAGTTGAAATGTTAGCCCTCATCCTACCAAACATTTGCTAAAGCTACAGCTACAGATAAACATAAGATAGACTTATTTTCATGTTACAGGGTTCCACTCAGTGAGAAAATATACACTGATTAACCCACTATCTGTTAGAGAAACAGCAAAGAGGGACAGCGGTAAAGATAAAGTAGTGTATTTATTACACCACTTTGGTTCAGAGTGCTCTGTCGTTTTGGCTCCCAGCACTGTTTCCTGGAATGTGAGCATTAATAACACTGGAAGAGCTGGTAAAGGTAGGGATCCCAGATTAAAGTTAGGCAGTAGATTTATGACCTTTTGTGAGAATACCCTGCAGATTAGGCCATAGTTTTATGGCCTGTGTTCATTAAGGGGTTAAAGATGTGTGGGAGGGAACCTTTTACCTTTAAAACTTATTGATCAATGTTGGGGTGGTAGGGTCCATGTAATCATCAGTTGAACTAGCTAAGCTCAATAACTAATCTTCATTTTCTTAGGAATGTGGAAGAACAAGCAATATAATAATGAGGTGTAATTAGGCAGAGTTAAGTGTGCAATTTGTTCCAGGTGAAGGCACTGGCTTAGGTTTAGACTGCATAAGTGTGTTTACCACTTATACATATACTGGCCCAGAATACTAATGTTTTTAATTTTTACACACATTAACAAAAATCCATATTAGTTTACTGTGCATAAAAGCCTGTGGGGGTATCCTGGCAGACCGGACAGATCTTAGAAGGCAGGCCACCAGGCACTTAACGTACAGCTGGTTCTTAAGGAGGTCTGCCCCTTTAAGGTGTCTTCTATTTTTGCTACAAAATGGTAAGCTTAATTGGTTCAGAGGCAACGTAGATTGGCAGGGGCCCTGCTAATCAGATCCCTACTATTTAGGTAAGCAAAGTACATTATGTTGACATGGGGAAGTCAACAATAGGTATTGTATTTCTAATAAAGAGAAAACAAATACAATACAGCTTTGATATCTGTGAAACAGGACATGTATCAACTTTTGTCTCAAATAAAGTCCACAAATCTTGAGCCACCAGTGGTTGTTTTAGGTTACTGAATGGAGAAATGGAAGAAAGGGTCAACAGAGAGGATGCCACTGTTGTGAGTTATTTGTGAGATGTAGGTCTTTCCAATGGATTTACATTATAGTAGGAGTTAAATCTAGTAGTAGATAAAGCCTTTGTCAATGGGCTTTTGTTCACTTCAATGGGTTTTTACATTCACATATAATCTATGGTATTGCAAATCCTGCTTTAAGTAGGTCAATTGCAGGTCAGAAGACGGTCAACTGCAGGTCAAATCCATCTCTCAGTGAATACTAAATGATCTCAGATGTGTCCCAGACAGATGTCAAACTGATGCCATTGACACAAGCCCAAGCCTTTTGACACAGGCTCTTATTCTAATTTAAAGTCTTAAGCCGTGTACACAGGAGCGGAATGTCCGACAGAAAAAGTTCGACGGAAGCTTTTCATCGTCTATTCCGATTGTGTGTATGTCTCATCGGACTTTTTTTTTCGAAAATTCTGACGGACCTAGAAATGGAACATGTTCTAAATATTTCCAACGGAACCAATTCCTATCGGGAAAACCGCTCGTCTGTTTGCTGTTCCGACGAACCAAAAACGACGCATAGTCTGAAGCAAGTATGAGACGAAAGCTATTGGCTACTGGCTATTAAACTTCCTTTTTCTAGTCCCGTCGTACGTGTTGTACGTAACCGCTTTCTGGACAGTCGGACTTTGGTGTGACTGTGTGTATGCAAGACCGCTTGAGCAGAATTCCATCGGAGTTCCATCAGAGAAACCTTCGGAGTTTATTCTGATGGCAAAACCGGTCGTGTGTACGTGGCATAAGGGGTTGATTTACTAAGACTGGAGAGTGCAAAATCTGGCACAGCTGTACATGGTAGCCAATCAACTTCTAACTTGAGCTTGTTCAATTAGGCTTTTACAAAAAAAAAACTGGGAGCTGATTGGTTTCTATGCAGAGCTGCACCAGATTTTGCACTCTCTAGTTCTAGTAAATCAACCCCTAAGTGTAGCTTAGATAGGTGAATAAAATGCAGCTTCTATGAATGAAAAGTACTCTACAAATGGAGAGAGTGGACCTTGCAATAATCCACCTGTCCTCCATTCAGAGATCCAGTTTCATTCATAGAAGCTGTAGTACAGAACCAGAAGATATGTGTATGTTTATGTGTGTGTGTGTAAGGGGTGGGGGTTCAGGGACAGAAGAATCAGCACAAAGGACACATCCTGCTGACTGTAAGTTATGTCCTTTGTACTGATCTTTCCTTTCTGTTTTTCATTTTAGCTACACTTGGACTTTAAAGTAGAAATATATCAGTGACGGCTTGTGGTATATATTTTTTTTGGGGGGGGGCACAAACAATGCTTCCACAGCTCCCATGAGGACCTTCACAGACTGTATTAGTTATCTAAATCAGGGCTCTGTGCCCCGAGCCCACCCTTTTTGAAGCCTATTAGAGCCTCTGGCTCTAATCACGTGTTTAAAAAAATATACCCCCCCCATTGGAATCCAGGCAATCCGGCGCCCTGCATGTAGATTAGGGGGCCAGACGCATGGATGGGGGGCGGCGCCCATCTGCCCCTAATGGATGGGCCGCCCCTGTATTATATTGGCACAAAAATGGGCCGTAGGAGCTTTTAGCCATAATGTGTCTCTTCTGTCATAAACATCCTATGTATCAAAATTTTTAGAAAAGCACGGGTCGATTTACTAAAATTGGATAGTTCAAAATCTGGTGCAGCTTTGCGTAGAAACCAATCAGGCTTTTTTGTCAAAGCTTAATTTAACAAGCTGAAGTTAGAAGCTGATTGGTTACAATGCACAGCTGCACCAGATTCTGAGTGCTCCAGTTTTAGTAAATCTCCCCGCACTAAGTGGTTAGCACATCTGCCTAGCAGCACTAGGGTCATCGTTTGAAATCCCAACCGCGACACTACCTGCCTGGAGTTTGCATGTTCTCCCTGTGCCTGTGTAGGTGTCCTCTGGGTAATCTAGTTTCCTCCCACACTCCAAAGACATGCTGGTGGGTTAATTGGCCCTAGTATGTGTATAAAAGTGATTTAGGGACCTTAGATTGTAAGCTCCTTGAGGACAGGGACTACTGTGAATGTAAAGCGCTCTGTAAATTGACAGTGCTATATAAGTACGTGTAATAAATACATTTTTTACATTTTTATGATTTAACTGGATTTGTTCTGTAATTTCGAATATGTCGAAGGTGCCCCCAGGGCAAGCGGCTTCTCTGGAGGCTCTCCTCATGGGGGAGGAGCCAGGAGCGCCGGCGAGGGACCTGAAAAGAAGAGAATCGGAGCTGCTCTGTGCAAAACCACTACACAGAGCAGGTAAGTATAACGTTTGTTGTTTTTAAAAATAACTAAAAACAAAGCTTTAATACCACTTTAAAGAGGAGGTCCGCTCATCCCTGCAAAAATTAAAAGCCAGCAGGTACACATACTGCAGCTGCTGACTTTTAATAATAGGACACTTACCTGTCCTTGAGTCCAGCGATGTTGGCACCGCAGCTGATGTTTGCATCAGCTGTCGGGCAGGGCAGCCATCAGAAATTTTGGGGCCCCTTACACAGCATAAAGAGGAGTTCCACCCAGGGGGTCCAGTAAAAAAAAAAAATTAAAAATCAGCAGCTACAAATACTGCAGCTGCTGACTTTTAATTGGATACTTATCTGTCCCTGGGTTCAGCGATGCGGGGGATCGAAGCCCCGCTCGTCTCCCCCTCCGTTCAGCGACGCCGGCATTGCAACTGTGGGCGCTGGGCTGTGGCTTCACAGCCTGGCACCCACTGCGCATGTGCGAGCGGCGCCGCGCGCCGTGATTGGCCGCTCAGTCACCTGGGACCTGTAATGGGTCCCAGATGATTGACAGGAGGGAGGGAGCAGAGCGGAGCCCTTCCTGTGCCGAGGGGGAAGTGATGTCACCAGCCCAGGCACTGGAAGGTGCAGACTACGAGGGACCCTCTAGCAACAGGCATTTAAAGGTAAGTTAAAAAAAAAAAAATATCCAAATTTTTTGGGGGTTTTTTTTAGGATTTTTCATGTATTTTTGTTTTTTTGGGTGGAACCCCACTTTAAGGACTGGGCCCACTGGGCCCACTGGGCCTGACCACCAACATTCCCCAGAGTCCACCCATTGGCTATCCCACCAAATCCTCTGTGAATGGAGAGGAATACAATTTACAGCCTACCAGTGCTTAGATGTGGTGGCTGCATTTGTTTTCTTTTTTTTAGGCTTTTTATTTTCTGTTTTCCCCTGGTGATCTGGTCAGTTACACACCTCTTGTATTAGAGTGCCCCCACTCTGGATGAAGGAGCAACAGAGACACCTTTGGACAGCAGATGTACAAGCCGATTTAGGTATATCAAACAAGTTGTAGCCATACTCCAGATCAGTGTTAAATGGTTTGTCTCAACCCTCTAACTGCTACATCTTCAAGATCGCACGTTCTTTTGAAAAAAAAAAAACAGACTTACTAGCAGGATCACCAGATGAAAATAAAGGAAAGACAACCTAAAAGAGAGAATGAATGAGGCCACCACATCTAAAAATTGGAAAGCTGCAATAAAATAAATGTTTGCTTTGTAGTTTAATACCACTTAAAGTGGATAAAGTAATTTTCTTATACTGTTATAGATCATATCTATAGGTAGATGATGAGAAGGAAGGGGTTTAATAAACAGACTGGGGTAAAGCTATTTCCAGTGCTGGCACGGAGAGGGGGAGAGAGAGAGAGTGAGAGTGTAGGCAGAGGGGGGGTGGGGAGAGAGAGAGGGGCACAGGGGAAGAGGGGGCAGGGGGAGAGGGGGCGGGGAGAGAGAGAGAGGGGGTAGGGGGGAGAGAGAGGGGGGCAGGGGGAGGGGGGTTGGGGAGAGAGAGGGAGGCAGGGGGAGGAGGGTTGGGGAGAGAGAGGGGGGTAGGGAAGAGAGAGAGGGGGTGGGGAGAGAGAGAGGGGGTGGGGAGAGAGAGGGGGCAGGGGGAGAGAAAGAGGGGGCGGGGAGAGAGAGGGGGGTAGGGGAGAGAAAGAGGGGGCGGGGAGAGAGAGGGGGGTAGGGGAGAGAGAGAGAGGGGCAGTGGAAAAGGGGGGCAGGGGGAGAGAGGGGGACAGGGGGAGAGAAAGAGGGGGCGGGGAGAGAGAGGGGGCAGGGGGGAGGGGGACAGGGGGAGAGAGGGGGTGGGGAGAGAGAGGGGAGCAGGGGGGGAGAAAGAGGGGGCGGGGAGAGAGAGGGGGGTATGGGGAGAGGGGGACAGGGGGAGAGAGTGGGTGGGGAGAGAGAGAGGGGGCAGGGGGAGAGAGAGAGGGGGCAGGGGGAGAGAGGGGGGTATGGGGAGAGGGGGACAGGGGGAGAGGGGGACAGGGGGAGAGAGTGGGTGGGGAGAGAGAGAGGGGGCAGGGGGAGAGAGGGGGGTAGGGGAGAGAGAGAGGGGGCAGGGGGAGAGGGGGAGAGAGAGAGGGGGCAGGGGGAGAGGGGGACAGGGGGAGAGAAAGAGGGGGCAGGGGGAGAGGGGGAGAGGAGGGGACGGAGCAACGTGGGGATCCAGGACAGCCGCATCTCTCGAGCCGCCTGTCACTGCACAGAGACCAGGTATGGTCAGGAGGACGGAGCGCCCATCAAATGAGGGGGAGGAGAGGAGCAGGTGGATGGAACCACTGGTGTTCCGGAGGGGGCGTGGCACTTATTTCTGCACCCCTTGAGCGCTCCAGCTACCCCTGCACGCTGCGCAACTGGCTGGGAGTCAGGAGCCAGCAGACGGCTCCAGTGGGAGTCAGGACTAGTGTAGGGGGCAGAAAGGAACAAAGAGGAGGTGCCGACTTGGGGCCCGGGCGTCCAGAGAGATCGGGGCCCCTCAGGACGCCCAGGACCCTTACATTTGTCTGGGCTGTACCCCCCTGATGGCGGCCCTGCTGTCGGGTGCTGCCGCCGCCTCCATTGACAGTAAAGGGACCCGGCAGTGCAGGATTACAGCTTCACGCCGGGTCCCTACTGCGCATGCGCAAGGCACCACTGCACTCTCCTCCTGGCCCGGCGGCGGGGGAAGGAGGAGGAGGGAGCCGAGCCGCTGACGTAATTCGTCATGGCCCGGACTCTCGAAAGTGGGACAGGATGCCTGTCAAAAACAAAAAAGTTTGCCCAAAAAGGTGCCAAATGTGGCACCAGAGGGGGGGAGAGACAAATGAGCGGAAGTTCCACTTTTGGGTGGAACTCCACTTTAAGTATTAGCCTAGCACTCAAATTAAATGGCCCAATGGCGTGAAGCAGAAGGATAACAATAATAATAATGTGTCTGTGGGCGACATACTGCATTGCATCTCTCTTTTTTCCACTTCCTTTTTCTTTTCTCCCAAATTTTCTTTTCTCTTTTGATTTAATTCATATAGGTTGTTAAGATACGACATTTAGGAATTAAACCATAGAGGTTCCTGGACCCTAGGAATCGTTTCCTATATGCGTTCCATTAAAGGGATGCAGGGGAACACCCCATATGCCAAATGCAAGGTATACCATATGATCATTAACCACCTACCAATTGCTCTTTGTGATCACTACAGAAGAGATATGTCCGGGACCGGAAGTATATAATAAAGGGTCAAGTTAGTTTGACATTGTATAATGGTATAGAGATTCTCATTTCCTGATGTCTGTATCGTGATTGTAAACTGTTTAATATTTTTCTATATATTTTTCAATAAAAACTAATTGAACAAAAAAATGGCCCAATGGCTCAAATAATGTCTCAGATAATGTGGTTGGCATAAGAGGTTTGAGTAGTTTCCAATTAAATAAGATCCAACACTTTACTTAACCTCCCTGGCGGTATGATTATTTCGGATTTTAGGTGCTGAAAGCGGTACAATTATTTTGCATGGAAATTTGGCGTTTTATATTGTAGGTCTGTAAATCTTAACAATAACACACTTAAATCTGTCCAAACCAGAGTCTAGTAGATATCCCGGGTATGATAAAGTTTGAAACACAAAAACATAAATTATAATATAATAAATAAAAATAAATAATTTAAAAAAATTAAAAAAATAGTAATAAAATAAATTTCCCCACAATTCACTATCGCTCAATTCTGCAAGTGTTCTAATTTACTATCGCTGTTTTCTAGCTGGTCTAAAGCCACTTTTGACGTAAAGGGACACTTTTTGGTTGCTATGGACAATCTCCAGTTTCCAGGCAGAAAGAACAGTGTATATCATGTAAAACTGCATGCAGGGCATGGGCCAGAGCACTGGGGACAAAAGGGATGTGAAATCATTTCATACAGTACTGTAATCTGTAAGATTACAGTACTGTATGTGTTATGATTTTGACATTTTTTTGAATTTGCCGCCAGGCTCCGCCCCCGTGCGTCGCGCCGCTCGCAGGGAACGGAGCCTGGCACGGAGAGGCTTCGGAGGAGGACGGAGCCCACGGACACTGCGGGGGACATCGCAGGATCCCGGGGACAAGGTAAGTAACGCCGCCCCAGGATCCTGCAATGCGATCCCGAGTGTGGCTCGGGGTTACCGCTAATGGTACTGAATTTTAACCCCGAGCCACACTCGGGAAACCCGCCAGGGAGGCTACAGTAACCATTAAAAAGTTTTATGAATATGGCATTAAACTGTTACTAAACCCACAACAGTAAAATCAGTCTGCATATGCAGTAAAGCATGCTTGTTATACTCACTGTGGAACCTAAGGAGGCAATCCTCTGCATTGTGTAAAAAGGCTGTTTGATCCTGCCTCTTCTGATCCTCCCCTTCTTCCAGAGTCCCCAAACCATCTCCAAATAGTACAGAGGCTTGGAGCCGTGTTTTTTATAACCTGTACCGTACACGTTTACTATTAATGTTACCTGTATACCACGCCCAATTATGTTTAACAATAAATATTTGAATTACCATTTTGGTTGATTCATTCCACCCAGGTGTCGTGTATCATATAAAGTCCCAACTTTTTTCTCTCCTTTTTTTCTCAGTGAACAGGGATGGAGACCTGTGTACTGTACAGTCATGGTCTCATATAAAGTCCCAATATTTCCTTTAGTTTATAAACATAACAAGGGATGGATACACACACCTGTCTACGTTGCTATATCCATGATTTTTTGTTGACTAGCCTCAAGTGCCAGCCTTAGGGCACTTGCTATACTGGAATCATTTTTCTGTCCAAGATTCTGTGAGGTTGCCCATTGGGGGTATTCACAATCATCCCCGGGAGCTGTGACGCACACCGCAGTTATCCCCCAACCCCCTTCCGATCTTGTGATCGCTGGGTTTGGGGGTGCGCATGCGCTGTGCGTCGACGCCACGCCCACACGCCATACGAGCGGCGTAATTCCTGATGTCACACGCTGACGTGCTTTCCAGCTGCGTGCACCACGAGGGAGGTTGGGCGCCCATATATGAGCGCTTGCTGCTCTGACATGGTCACCCCCTCTCTCCTAGCACGCCACGTGACGTTGGTTTGGCCCTGCTGGCGGACGGTTTTTCTTACCTTCATTCTCATTCCTCTTCAGGCCTTCACCTGAATTGGTTTGTTTTGGTTTATTTTGTTTGGCACCTTCCCCCATAATGGGATTTCACTATATATACTCAAGCCTTTGGCAACCTATACCCTACAGACTCCACCTCTGGCCATATGGTGGCATATTTACCTTCTTTGCACCTTTAACCTCACTACCCTCCTTACATTCCTTCCTCACTCCCTTCGGTGTTTCTTATATCTCACCTACTTTTCACTACCCTTCATTGTCCCTTCACAATGTAGTTTACATCTACTGATCTGTTTATCTGATGCTAATCCTTCTTATTTATTTATCGCTACAGAAGCCCCCTCATACTTATCACTACAAATGTGCTGAAGGGCGATCCACCCCAGATGATGTTCTGCTACCTCTATTCTCTTGTTTCTCCCGTTGCCTGCATAGCCGTCGCCTCAGCTCCCGGGGGGGGGGTTGCTTTGTGCCTCCTAGCACCTCCTGTACATCATTTTCATCATTACCTTCCACGTTTTCTACAAGCTACTCATAGGTACGAGTGCTAGGACCATAGCTTTTGTGTTCCCTCTCTCCCTATTCTTTCATCAATTACCATTGATGTATAATTCTTTAATTTATTATAGATACCTCCAATGTATAGCTGCTCCTGATGAGTGGAAACAACCCACGACACGCGTCGAGCATTCATAATTGATGCTATGCCACAGCAATCATGTATATACTATGGGTTTTAATTGTCTGAATCAATCATATCACTATCAATGTAACTTATATCTCTTATCATGTTTTTTCATATATTGGGAGTGTGTTTGGATCATTATTTTTTATGTGCAACAATGTTTATCATGTTACTTGTATTACTATGTGATTTAATAACCATGTTTTTTATAACCTGTACCGTACATATTGGTTTACTATTAATGTTACCTGTATACCACGCCCAATTATGTTTAACAATAAATATTTTAATTACCATTTTGGTTGATTCATTCCACCCAGGTGTCGTGTATCATATAAAGTCTCAACTTTTTTCTCTCCTTTTTTTCACAAACATAAACTAGCTGTGAGTAATATAGTATAAGTAACTAGTCCACCTTTGGTTACAGAGTTTGGTGTGGAGGCATCAGCATACAAACTTAGGTGACATATTGAATACAGTAATCCCTGCAGTAGAGGGAACATGTTTTCCACAAAATAAATGATTCAGTTCTGTTGCTGTAGCTGTGTTATTAGTTTGTGGGCTCGACCACCAGTGAACATAAACAAGCTGCGAGCAATATAATATAAGTAACTAGTTCACCTTTGGTCACCGGTGTGGTATGTATTGCTAGAGCGTTTTTTTTTTTCTTGGGAGGGTGCATGTGATCGGAACAGGACCAATTAGCACTGTCCAGACAAAGGGTCAGGGGTCCTGCAGCCTCATAGGACAATCATGGGAGAATGAAAACTCCTACAAGTTTTAACCAGACACTGATAGAAGTCACAAGACTGCTCTGACTTCTAAAGAGAAAAGGTATTTAGCAGTTTATATTTACTAAAACTATTGCATTTCCATGTTCTGTGTACTGTGGGAGACCAGTTATAGTGAATTCAGGATCTTGGGTTTAGTAACACTTTAAACATTGGAAGGAAACACATCCTGGTCAATGTCTGTTTCATGTATCACATGTATATGTGCATGCTGGTTCTTTGGTTTTGTATGGACACCCACATATGTAAAAACCAATGACATCTGGTGGCCCAGTTTCCACTAGTATGTCCTGTGCTACGTTTGCAGACCTTGAGGTCCTTTATATAATAGTTTAGATGAATTTAGACAGCCTTGTTTAATTCTTATTCTGTAAAGGCACTTAACGAGAAAAGGGATTGTTTTACACAACAAAATAAGCATCCAAAGAATTTTCTAATCTTCTTAAAAAACAAATGAGTGGCCTGCTCTGAATACCATTATTGTGTTAAACTTGAAAGGCCCCAGAGCTGTGTATGTACTGGAAAGGAACGCTTGTTTTTACAAGTCTCTTACAAGTGATCAGATGCATATATTCCATGTGGGATGCAATAGACTAAGACAGAGGTATAAATTAATAATGTCCTTCATGTTGTCAGCGTGGGTTGTCTTCCCTATTATAGTGACATTTTTTTCTGCTGTGATATTCAGGCAGCACCAACCGTAGAGACATGACTGACGGTATATGTGGGTTAGAAAATCTGCAGGCTGAAACATTTTCATGTTGTGAAAGAAAATTACTTGATTCGCTTACTCAATAAGTAGATATTAAGATCTACCTGTCATTTAATGGCAGACGGTATGAAGCAAAGGAGAAGTATAGAGAAGGTAAGTACTGCAATTATTTCAAGGCTTTTATGTATTTCATAGGAGGGTGGGTGCAATATTAAAGTACCGGTATATGTAAAGGCAAAACTTTTTTCCCTCACTTATAGATTCCATCTAACTTAGATAGGTTAAGGGAAATCTCTCCAACGGCAAACAAACCGCAAAAAACAGGGTTTTTAACCCTATTTTGCACACTTACTTGGGCCAGCTTAGCACAATGTAAACATGCATATGTAAAAACCTCTGGGAAAGCTGTAAATCACTGTAGTAGCTCACCCTACTTTCTGCATAGTAACCACAGGTGGTGGTTTACTTGGCATGGCTGCCATTCTGAGAATGTCTTGCATTCATCTCACAATATTTGCTTGGACTACTACAGTGATTTACAGCTTCTATAGAAGTCGGTCAGGTATCACAAATGCATATTTATATTATACGAAGCTGCCCCAATGTACAAATGCCAAATATAACATCCTTGGAGTTCAGCTTTAAGTTGGAGTAGTATGTAGAAATATAAAGTGAATATCAATCTGCGCAATCTCGTGAAATAAAGTGGTGTAAGCAAATTTTGAATAATTAATAATAGCTGCTATCACTAACAAGTGTTCTTACTTCACTTAAAAGGTGCAAATAATCAATAGACAGTTCTGCGCTATAAAAAACATCAATAACAATAAAGTGTAAAAATGGTAATCAATAAAAATATATTGCTAAAAAGTTCATATATAGTATCTGTGACTGGTTGAAGTGAATTCAAAAATTGAATACATCAATGGTGCAAAAATCCAAAATGCCTGTGCTTTCTTCCACCAGTATCACAGGCTGCTCACCTCACATCTGAGTCAAATCAGCAGTGTTCTCCTCTGGGGATAATAGAGAGGGCTGGTGTGGTGCTGGTAATCACTTTCCTCCCCAAATCACTTATTCACATGGGATAAAAATCCTGATCATCTCACCAAATATGATGGATATGCAAAAAAAAGGAAGGCAGAATCTAGTGCTCTCCATTTAAAATGTTTATTAATATATAAAAAAGGTAAGGTATAAACTCACAAAGATGACACTGTAAGCCATGCAAGCTGAAAACACATTTCAGACACAATAGGTCTCAAGATGGCCACGATGTAACTTCAATACACAGGTTCCATCCCCTAGACGCGTATCGTCAAAGCATTGACTTTTGCAGTAACTGATGATACGCGTCTAGCCTGCGTATTGATGTTACATCGATGCCATCTTGAGACCTATTGTATCTGAAATGTGTGCTATTCAATGTTTATTGATTAGTATGTAGAAATAGTTTTATGTTCAGGAACAACTGTATCAGCATTTGTGATGTGCCTGTAAGTTTACACTCACCAAACCTGTTTGGGCTACCATCATGTGTTTGAGTTGAAGGTGCCTAAAATACCAAGTTCTGGGTACTTGAAATTCATGCCGTAATGCCTCAAAGATTTGAAGCGATCTTCTGTATACAGCTAGTATAGATATTCAATCTTAAATTTTACCCAGCAGTTACCCTTTGTGAGTATAAAGAATTCAGGTAATAGGGGGAGTTGATGAACAGTGTGAAGGCACCATATTGTATTTTTGTAGGCATCAGCATACAAATGTAGGTGATATATTGAATACAGTAATCCCTGGAGTAGAGGGAACACGTTTTCCACAAAATAAATAACTAAAAAGTTCTGTTGCTGTAGCTGTGTTATTAGCTTGTGGGCACAACCACCAGTGAACATAAACCAGCTGTGAGCAATATAAGTAACTAGTCCACCTTTGGTCACCGGTAGCAGCAATGTCTTTAGTGATATTTACAGGAGTTTCGATTCCCAGAGAAAGCAGTGTAAAGAACTTCTCGGGATTAACACTGGTGAATTCAAATGGATATACAGGAGGCGGGGCAGAAATGTAATCTTGTAAAATGTATCCTACCCAACAAGTTTAGTAGTAGCTTTGACCAGGACAGAAATAGTGTCATTAAAGACTTTACTTACTGGGGACAAGTTATTCCCAAAGTGACATTTCAACGGCGATGGTATTTCAATACCCAGTTTCCAAAATTTGTCTACAATTTTAAGAGGGGATGTAAGGTCAATATGGCCCACCAACTGGGGGTCTATGGGAAATATTGTAGATTTCCCTCAATTTACAGCCTGAAAACTTCCCCACATGTATGTATTGTTTGAATTATCCAAGTATAATAAGATATCACAAGCTTAAAAATATTTTTTTTCCATAGACAGCTCACCTGCTGAGACACGTCAGAACGGAAATGGATGCCACATATGTGACATTTGTGTCTGTTCTGATTAAGTGCCATTTTTCCTCCATCTTGTAATGGAAGAAAAACAGACCTATGTATTCCCTGTGGGTAGCTGGATGTAAACAGATGCATGTCCATTAATATCCATTTACAGTACATCCATTCCTTTCCATTCAGTCAGACAAACCTGAATGTACCTGGGTGTAAACTGATGTAAATGGATACACGACCATTTACATCCAGTCATCCATAGCAATTTCGTTTTTGATCCGTTTAATCATGGGTCAAAAATAAACTGATGAAATACACCTGTAAAAGAGGAAATATGCATTATATCTATATTCAATCATTTCTAAAATGCATTTAACTAGCAAGAAGAATATGGAGTAGAGGCAGCAACCAGAATTTAGTGGTAAGCAGCATAGCATAGAGCTCTTGTTCTAGAATATATGGTCCAGTTTAGCAAGTGTGGTTTACCACCAGTATATGAGGTATTATCCTGAAACACCATGTAACTATTACTAAAGTGTTAGCTCCTTTGTAGTCATACTGTATATATTTTTTTTACTTATGAAGTTTAATATGGACTTCATAAGGATAAAATATATGCATTTCGCAAGATGTTTGACTGTAACTGGATTTTATTTGGGCTCTGCATTTCCAAGTCCATGCTATATTCATTTTCATGAAGGTTTTTTGATCGTGTGACAGTTGAAATTGACCTGTCATAATGAATTAATGTTTTCTGCTTCAGAAGCAGAATAAAGTAAAGCTACTTCTAAATGTTATAGTTGCCAATGTTTGAGTGAGATTTCCAGTGACATTTTGCTGCAGAGGGTGAGCACTTATGCAGATGGGCTATAACTGCCACCATAAACTGCCCACTAGACAAAACCATAGGTGCACCTACTATTGATTATTAAATATACAATGATATTTGTAATAATAAAAAGTAAAATTAGATATAGGGATGCAGGTCAGGAAATCACTTTGGCAGATAGTAATAATAATGAATTAAAGAAAGTAGAAAACCGCTTAAGAGAAAAAACGAAAAACTTGCAAGACAATGGCATAATGTGCTAGTATACATCGCATACTAGCACATTATAAAATACCCTACAACCAAGCTCCCACAGCCCGACCCAGTCAGCACTGAGGGGGCTGACATGTTGCCTCACCGCTTCTTCCGGGTCGCTGGCTCTGGTGATGACCTCACTCCCGGGAGTCCTCCGTTCCGGCATGATACGCCGGATCTTCACTGTGCATGCGCTGCTGACGTCAGCGGCTGCATGCAGGGTGAATATCTCCTAAACCGTGTAGGTTTAGGAGATATTAATTTTACCTACAGGTAAGCCTTATTATAGGCTTACCTGTAGGTAAAAATGTCAAAGCGGAGTATACAACTGCTTTAAAATAAAAACATATAAATAATATTTACTATATAAAGGAAATGTGTTCTCTTGAGTATGTTTTTCTTTTCTACAGCAAAATGTAGAACATCACCACTGGCCCACAAAACCATAATTTGTTTAAAAAGGATATCTTTTTTTATATTTATTATGTTTAGAACTAAAATACAAAAATTATAAACACAACTTTTTCTTTTTCAAATGTACTTTATATATAGTAACATTTTATGATTATTTGAAATGTACCACCTGCAGACAGGAGATGGAGATCTGTGCAAAGCTCTATGTTCTATGAAGCTTCTCCTTTCAGGAAGATGCTAAAAATATACTTGAATAACTCAGAAGATACAAGCATGTAGTGCTGGGCTTTCCTATTAGAAAGGCCAGCATGCTTTTTGAACCATGAATGCATCCAACAATAACTTAAAAATTTCCAGTTTTGGAAAATCGATTTGCTTTTTAAAGTGTGTGTGTGGGCAAAATCTGAAAAAAAAAAAAACATTCAGTACAGCTTTTCAGTAAATGAACATTTCCCTATATTATGTTTTTTCTTTTAAAGGCTGAATACTGAAAAATACCTGGAGATCAAGCCTGAAATGCCGTCAGTACCCAACTTCCTGTACAAATCTAACAATGCTGCCACTGCTAAACTGAAATAGCAGGAGGGGTGCAAAAACAGCAGACAGCTGTTAAGGGAGGGGAGCCAGTCCTCATAGTGAAGATGAAGAGAGGAGGTTGTTCTGTAGTCCAGCAGAGAAGAACAATACTGCTTGGGATTTCATTGGAGCAATTGCAGTAGTGGCAGGATTATTAGGCATTATTCTGTACAATGTGCATGCATAAGAGGGCTGCACTGAACAGTAGTGAGAATCACTTGCCAGTTCGATATTCCCTAAAAGCCAGTAATAAAATTTAACATTAAAATCAGAGTAGGTTAACAATTTTGAGCCCTTCCTGTACCTTTATTTTACGGCAAACTTTCATTGGCTGCTTGAGTGTACCTATACCCAGGAGGCTTCATGTATTATATTTAATTGTATTACCCATGACATGAAGACATCACAAGGGAATATTAATAAACTTGTTCTCACAATGATATGATCCTCAGATCCTAGCTGTGCATGGTTATGGAAGGCTTTTTTAAGCTAAGTGTTTGAACTGAACGTTTATGCAAAGAAGGCTCCTGAATGCAAACATATTATTTTATCTGGATAGGAAACCCAAGTACAGCTTTTTATAATATGGACCTAGGTGTTCGGTAAAAAGGAACTAAACTTCGGAAGTTGCATGCAAACAAAGGACTAGTCACCAGTATTGCCTGCGGTCCCCCTGTAGGCAGGGCCTAATCATTGTACTGGAGAATTGAGTACACACACGGAACTTAAGGTGATTGTAAAGCTTCTTAAAAAAATAGATAAACGTCATACTTACCTGTTCTGTGCAATGGTTTTGCACAGAGCGGCTCCGATCCTCCTCTTCTGGGTTTCCCTGCCTGCGCTCTGGGCTCCTCCTCTTCTCTGTATGCCACTACAGGAAACCGCTTTCTATGATGGCACACATGCAGGCTTGATCCCAAGCCGTGATCTGTGTGTCTATTGATATCATATCCCCACCAACCCACGCTCCCTCGTCGCTGAATTTGATTGACAGCAGCAGGAGCCAATGGCTCCCACTGAGTTCAGTGAGGAGAACAGTGCTGGATTGAGATTGGGATAAGGTAAGTATTTAGGGGGGCTGGAGGAGGAGAGCTGCACATAAAAAATTTTTTTTTACCTTAAAGGGTTTGTTAACCCATATATATAAAACTATGCCAGCCCCTCTATTTAGTTTTACAAAACGAGTGTTGTAAATACCTAATTTCAGTCTTCAGGCCGGTGACATGACTCACAGCTGTTTTTCCAGCTCTGATGGATGGATTCTGAGGGAGGGGCCATGATCTCCCTCTGACATCAGCCGGGGAGATCACGTGACCTCCCTCTGATGTCAGCCAGGGAGATCACGTGACTGCTCGTCTCCTCCACAGAAGCCCTGTCTCGGAGCTGTAGAGCGGCCGCGAGTCATGTGACTGGCCTGAAGACAACTCAAATTAGGTGTTTACATTGCTTACTTTGTAAACCTAATGACATAGTGTGCTATGCTAGACTCTAATAGAGAGGCTGGCGGTGAAAATGTAATGATTTTATTTTACAAGCAATAGCGGCGGGGGGGCGGGGCCGGGCCGGAGACAGACATAGAGGCAGATGACAGGGAGGAAGGGGGGGGGGGGCGAGGGGGGAAAGAGGAGAGCAGAGGGGACAGCATATGATGGAGGGACGCACCTAGACCACAGTGATCGGGGTGGAGTTACCCTGGTAATCGTGGTCTATTTAGAGAGGCCATACAGAAAGTGCAATGTTCAGGAGTTTTTTGTTTACAGTTTAGAGGGGGACAGATTACAGAGCACAAGCACTGTGCTGTGTAATCTGCTTTAAGGGACCAGAATCTACTTTTTTTGGGGGTTAACAAACACTTTAATGCAGAGAATGCATTATGCCGCGTACACACGGTCGGACTTTTCGTCTACAAAAGTCCAACGGACGCTGACGGACTAAAGCTGGCTGGTAATCCGATCGTGTGTGGGCTTCTCCGGACTTTCAACTGACTTTTTCAGCCTCAAATCCGACGGACTTTAGATTTGAAACATGCTTCAAATCTTTCCGACGGACTCGAGTCCGGTTGAAAAATCCGCTCGTCTGTATGCTAGTCTGACGGACAAAAACCCACGCTAGGGCAGCTATTGGCTACTGGCTATCAACTTCCTTATTTTAGTCCGGTGTACGTCATCACGTAAGAATTCGACGGACTTTTGTGTGATCGTGTGTAGGCAAGTCTGTTCGTTAGAAAGTCCGCCGCAAGTCCGTCGAAAGTCCGTCGAAAGTCTGTCGGACAGGCTGTCGGACTTTTGTAGCTGAAAAGTCCGACCGTGTGTACGCGGCATTAGGGTAAAAAAACCTGAAGCCTTTACAAACACTTTAAACTTTGTCTATATTGTAGAAATTTAATGGCCACAGAAATAAGACAACTTACGGCAATAGCACTGCATATGTAGCAGGTCATACACTTCTTCAGACAAAAGAGGGCACTGTTTATTGACAAGGCACTTTCCAATAATAATATCAGACATTTACACACCACACAATGCCAGAGGCGCACTTTCCTAGGAGGAGGATATAATATAGCTTGTTCACACTGCAATCCCCAAATGTCCCTGCAGATATCCAGCTGCCAATGAGAGATTGTTCCAGAGGAAACACCACACTCTTTCCCTCCTCAAAGGGTACCTCTTCCTAATACTATATCTACTCTGTCCTTATGTTACTCCCACACTGCGGATACACCAAATGATGCAGAATTACACTATTTATGGACTCCTCATTTAAGATGGTTTCCCTAATCTTGCAGGATTTCACTAACCAATAGTATTACCATCTTCCCCAAGGTGGCTGCCTAGAGTCCATAGCAAAAGAAAATTTGTTTTCAATGGGCTCCTGCCAGCCTGAAGAAATAGCACAATGCCACCTTCAGCTTGAAGAATATACAACCTCCACTTGCCCACACCCCTGCAGCTGATCTTTTCACTATTACTGACTTACAATTACTTGTTCAGCACTGTAGATCTGTGTTGAGGTGGCTATCATGGTAGAGGAAGGGCTTTGCCTCCTCATATCAAGGCCTCCAGAAAGGAGAACAGTGAGCAGCATGGAAGTGCTGTTCATTTTATGCATGAAGGTAAAAAAACCTTCAGTGTGCAGTTTCCCCCTCAGCCCTTCCTTATACTCACCTGAGCCTGATCCCGATCCAGCGATGTGCACGGGAGCAGAAGCTTTCCTGAGTCTCTCCCTCCTCATTGGCTTAGACACAGCAGCGGGAGTTAATTACAGCCAATGAGGAGGGAACAGGGGGCAGGGCCAAGCCATGCTCTGTGTGTCTCATAAACACATAGAGGCGGCTCGGGCGTGAGCACGCATGTGTGCCTCCAGAGAAAGCAGCTTGCTATAGGGTCACTCAACAGGGATGGGGGGCCAAGAGCACCAGAGCCGGTAAGTATGACATGTTTGTTATTTTAATAGAAAAAAATGTGAACCTTTAAAAATGACTTTAGTTCCACTTTAGGTATCTAAACCCAAGGACAATCATTTAATATGTATCAGTTCAATGGTTCACAGATGTGTTGGATGCATTTATTTTCTTATTCAGGCTTTTTTTTGTTGCATTTAGTGATCCTGCCAGTAATACATTTCTTGTCCCAGGCTGACAATGCTCACTCACTGTATTGTATTTCTAGATTGATCGCCATAGGACAGGACTTCAGAATATCTCCTTTTCTCATCTCTTAACAGCCGCATCACTATAAAATCAATGGAAACATCCTGGTTTTTTTTACCCCATCACTCAGCATGATGTACAAATTACCCAGGATTCCTCTCATTCATGAGAGACCTGGCCTGGCCCTTCTCCCTGTATACCTGTATAGGTGCCAGGTGTCCCATATGGTCCCCCACCGGTGTTCCTGGCCCCTCCTGTTTAGTTGCCTCAATAGGAAACTGCTTTCTTTGGGGGAACTTGTACAGGCTCGTTCCTGAGCTGCGCTGCCCCTGTGTCTGTAGACATATACAGTGTGGCTTGCCCCCCCTCCCGCTTCCTCGTCACAGGATTTGATTGACAGCAGCAGGAACCCCTACTGCTATCAATCTGTCCTGTGATGCGGGAGAGTGTAGAGAGAGAGCTGCACTTGGGCATAGAGCTGGTTCAAGATCGGGCTCAGGTAAGTATAATTCAGGGCTTTGGGGGGGGGGGATCCTGTCACACATACACTTTTTTTTTTTTACCTCAATGCAGAGAATGCATTAAAGTGGTGTTATGCCCACCGCTGCAAAAATTAAAAGCCAGCAGCTACACATACTGCAGCTGTATGTACTTTTAATAATAGGACACTTACCTGTCCTGGAGTCCAGCGATGTAGACACCGCAGCTGATGATTCCATCAGCTGTCGGGTGCATGCAGTCGCCATTGGGAGTAAGGGAACCCGGCAGTGTAGCCTTACGGCTTCACACCGGGAACCCTACTGTGCTTGCACGAGGCTCTGCTCCTCTCTCCTACTGGCCCGGCAGCGGGGGGGAGGAGGAGGGAGCCGAGCGGTGGCGTCGCGGGCCGCGGCCTGGACTCCCTGGAGTGGGAACAGGATACCGGTCAAAGCCAGGTATCCGCTCCCCCCGAAAGGTGCCAAATGTGGCACCTGAGGGGGGAGGAGACAAATCAGCAGAAGTTCCACTTTTGGGTGGAACTCCCTTTTAAGGTAAAAAACCTTAAGCCTTTGGAACCACTCCGAGTTCTTTATTGTTTAGGCAGATACTGCTGGTCAGTAAATTTCCTCATCCAGCAATAAGCTTCCCTACATAGATTTACACATGAAAGCTATATTTTGAGTGCATTCGAAGTTCTGAAACCCTGAGGGGGGAGTATTTTTTGACACCTTGAAACACGACAGTTTTTTTAGCATAAAATAAATGAATTTGGACTCTTGTTCTTTGGTCTGGTTTTTCTTCCATTAGTGCGAGTTTTTCTTCTAGTAACCTGCTTGGGGTACCCACTAGAGGGGAGCCTTGTCTGTTGTGAGCAGCCTCACCTAAACCAGTGAGCTCTCTGAATGTTTCACCACTTTGTATGAACTCACATCAAAGTCCCAGTGTCTCATGGAAGCTGTCCAAACAAAAGCCTTATGTCTTATGCTATGAAAAACATTTCTACTCATTATTTGAGGAGGACATTGCATTTTCTTGAAAGTGAACTAATATCCATGAATTCTGTGTAATACTAAGTATTCTGCAACCCCAGTGTCATATGCGAGAGTATGAATAAGGCCAGATAGCTGAATTCGCCTTCATATCAAAGCACAACAAAGTCCTTTAACTTTCTAAACTTTATTTGTAAAATAACAACAGAGAGATTGTAGATGAGTTGTAGATGTTGTAGGGTGTTGAGAGAGAGCTTCTCTATGTGGAATGCTTATCCAGGAAGGAGTTAAAAAAAACACAATGCTTATTGCAAGATTTGTCAGGCTGTACTTACAGAGCCTTCCATGAGTAAAAAAAGAACAGGATTGGGCTAAACAGGAAAAGGAACATGGAGAAACTAACGCATGAATTTAGACAAGGAGAGTGGGCCAGTCCATTCTCTCTACCAGAGAATTGAAAGGTTACTATGGCAACCAGACTCTAGTAGATCAGAAAGGTAAACACTGCAAAAAGAGAGACAGGGCAAACAAACCAGGGACTCTTGTTCCATGATACTAAGCAATATACAATGTATACTATAATATACAACACTGCAAGCTATTTATTTTTATTTTTTATCTAACATGTTCTTTATAAGGAAAGACAGTACAGTGGAATAAAAGAACAAGCATCCACTAATGGCAGAATTTGATCAAGTTAAAGTCAATAATAGCAAAGAGGAAATGTACAGTAACATAATATATAACTGTCGTTCTATGCATGCGTAAAAATATTTATTGCCTCTATACCATGGTACCTTGTAGCCGATTTGCCTTTGGGAGTTGTCATTAAACTGAAGAGGTTATGGATTTCGCTTTGTGTCAGTGTGGTTTGCCAAAAATTGGGAAAAGGGACAGGAAGAGGAGGGGGGGGGTTAATAGGGGGAGTAGCAAGGTTTTGGGGTAAGTTGGGGTCAGATAGAATAGGAAGGGATTTGGGAGAGGGGAGGGTTGTTTAGAGATGAAGGGGAAGGTAGGGGGAGTCTCCTACACAACCCAGTCATGTAGGTCTTGAGGCCAGACTGTGAAGCAGTGCCTCATCATTAAATTGGCCATAGGTGGATCCAAATTTGTTCAGCAGGGACTTCTGTGAAACAAGACTGTTGGAAAATTTTCATTCGGTTATTGTTTACAGTGCTGATCAATGTCACAGTGGGGAGGATTCCTCCATCCACCTTGCTTGTGTGGCTGATCGGAAAAAAAAGAATTAGGGTAGAGAGGCTGGGCATGTTCACGCCCTGTGTACAGTGGTGAAGTCTTTTTGTAGCATGCCCAGGGTCTGCAACTAGTTAATGTTTACTGAGATCCAGCTGAAATCACCAGGCATGTGCTTGCATAAAAGGCTGGATATGTAACCTCCAGCCATGATCTTCAACAATTAATATCCCTTGTCACATCTTATCTGATGCAGTATCTACCATACTACAGTTATACCATTACAAGTATAAAACAGACTGCTAGATCTCCCAGCAGCTCAAAAGAATGAGCTGGTTGTCCTCTGCTTATTGCATTATTTACTTTCTGACATTAAACTTAAATCCCTTGTGAGACAATACCTAAAAGTGACTTTTAGAGTCTCAAGGACAAAAAGCCAGTCATAGCTCCCACGAGAGTGTGTGAGATTTTGCTAAGTCCTGATATATCAGCCTCACAGTATGTGTATCGTTTATTAGTAGATTGTTACAGATAGACAAACTCTTTTTTAGAGTCTCTAGAGGGGCTATTCCCAATCTCCATTGATGCTTTATACCGGATGTGGCTTGGCCTTAAGCCATGGTGCTGCATGAGAAACTGAAAACAAGCTATATTAGCAGATCACTGTATCACATGAAATACGTGGTCTACTGAGGCTGTAGAAATTCTGCTATAGTTGAGAATTATGGTAAAGTTCAACCTCCATATTGTTCTTTGTAACTGTGGGAAAATAATTATTATGAGGACCATCTACCAAGAGGTTAATAATGTTTTAATTAAGATTCTGGTAATGTAACAGTAGGATGTGTTTGCAGTATCCTTTGTTGGTTTTAGTATTAGGTTTGTTCCTAGTTTGCTACAAAAAGATGAAATAAAGAATTTTCCCAGCCTTTACTGCACATCGGACGTTATCATTATACAATGGAGAAAGGGATGAATTAAACTTTAGTCATGCGGTTTGTATTCAGAAATGGCCTTATATTCTCAACAACAGGTGTAAAACAATGCAAACATTTTACCACTCTTCAAAACATAATCATGTTAAGCAAGATCCCACCTTGTTTATAGCAGTCTGTAAAGTTAGATTGCCATGCCAAAAAATATAGACATTGCAGCTCTGTGTCATGGAGACCAAAAATAGAATAACACAGGCCTTGATTATTTATGTTATGTTATGGCACCTATGTATAGACTACTTTTTCCCCCCTGGCTTTGATGAGTCCCTCCTGGAACCCTAGACACCGGTTGGTAGGGATTCCTATATCTTAAACTTCCCTCTTCCCTGTGCTCCCCTGGGATTCTCTCCTTATCCCTTCCCTACTTTCCCCTCCCTCCAGTTCTATAAGTTTAACACTTTGAAATTATTATTTGTCACCACCATAACCATTACCATTGGTAGCTGCTACTGGTAGCTCAGTTATACCTCCTTAATTTTGCAAGATACTCAGTCCTACCCAATACATACCAGCAGTGTCTAATGTCTATAAGCCAAAATATACATATGTTCACACATTGTTTAGTTTTGAATGCACCTCCTCTGTAATCAATAAAATTATCGAAATGTAAAAATATAGACATTGGTAGGCAAGTATTGCAAAATGTAAAAAAAAAAGTAGTCATTGCAAGCACCAGCACACGGGTGAGGCATTCTACCACACTTCATTTGCTGCAGCATAGTTACTCTACAGCTGCTGAACAAAAACTGGATTTTATCCTTACTAATATATTTGATCAAAACAGCCAGAGCCTGCACTGCAGTAGGCCCCTTTCACACATGTGATCCGATCAGGTCCCCCTGTCAGTTTTTTAGGCGGACCTGATCAGACCCTCCAGTCTCTTCTATGGAGCAACAGATGTGACACATGTCCGCTGACATCTTCCGCCATCTAATATAATCCTGTCCGCTAAAAAACAAACGGCGGATCGGATGGCACCGAATGGAAATGGACAGGCGGTCCGTTTCCTACCGATTACACCATAGACGAGAGCATCTGCATTGCAGAGGGGACACAGACCTCTCACCCGCCTTCTAAGCATGAATCAGCGGAGAAATCCCCCGCTGAGCAAGCGGATCCTGCTTCACGGAGGCGCCCGTGTGAAAGGGCCTTACTCTGAAAACAAAACGGACCCCCTGCTGTAAAGCTGGCTCTTTGCTAGTATAATTGGTTCTAACCTTTGTTTGATTTTCTAATCAACATTTGTTTTCGACTATAGAGATGGGACAATGTGAAGGGACAGGATGGAAAAATTTTTCTCGAAGGAACATATTCTAATAATGTGTTGTTTTCATTCATTAAAGTCAATTCTATCCAAAATAAAATATCAAAAGCAAACAAAATAGTATTTTTAAATGGCATTCATCAAGCCGTCAAATGTATTGAGAATTCTCGTGTTCATTCAATAGGCTAGTGGTGTATGGCCAGCATAAATGATGGTTGGTAGAAAATAAATGAAATTATGCAAATGGGAAATCTGACTCTGTCACTTTGCCACCAAAACAAAAGATTTATGCACACATGGTTACAATAGCTTGAATTCACTCACCTGAATTCTGCTATACACAGAGTTAAACTGCCCTGTAAAAATAAACCAGAAAAGCCCTAACAATGCGCTGGACTTTCTAGAGCCCCAGACCCCCCATCCCCGCAAAAAAACCTCCCTCCTCCCTGTCCAACATTTGCCTTATGCTTACCTCTTCCTTGCCCACTGTCCTGCCCTTACCGCATACCTCCTAGCTTATCCTCCTCCCCCTGGGTCTATCTTGTCCGCCTTGTCTTCTCCAGTCTCCCCTTTATACTTCCCTGCCTCCTTCCACATCCCAACTCTCAATCTCCCCAATCCCATCTTTATACTCCTGCCCCCCCCCGGCCAGATTAACATAGGGGCTATTGGAGCGGCAGCTCCAGGCCCCTCCCCCAATATAGGCCAATGCCAGTGGCTTATCAATATCTATGTGTGCCATCCTAAAGGAAGAGGAGCCCTCTGTACACTGCACACATTGAGGAGACAAGTGTCAGCTGCTGCAGCCAAGTCCTGTTACTGCCGATGCCTAGCTCTAATCACAGGATCTGTTCCACACACACAGATCCTCAGTGTCCGGGAGCTGCAGGCAGCTGTCTGGGGGAGGGGCTCTGATGTCATCTAACCAGCAGGAGCTCAGGAGGTGGTGCCTTACCCACCATGTAATGTGCTGTATCCACATATCCACCATGTAATGTGCTGTGCCCACCATGTAATGTACTGTGCTTTGCCCCCCCTCCATGTAACATACTCTGCTGTGCCACACATGTACTGTGCTATTAGCCCCCCATGTAATGTACTATGCTGTGCCTCCCACAGACTCACACCTCACCCCCTCTCTCTCTTTCACCCCCCTTCTCTCTTTTACCCCGTACACTCTCTCTCACCCCCTTCACCCACCTTTCTCTCTGTTTCCCCCTCTCTCTATTCCCCATTTTCTCTCTCTCTCTCTCTCTCTCTCTCACACCCCCTCTCTCTCTCATTCACCCCTTTTCTCTTTTCCCCCCTCCCATCCCCTCTCAGCCCCCCTCTATCTCTATGACCCCCCTCTCTCTCTCTCTCAACCCCTCTCTCATCCCCTCTCTCTCTTTAATTTAATTTGTTTTAACAAAAAATTGTTTGCATTTTCATTTTATTTATTTTCATAAAAAGGCCCACCAAAATCCTCAGCACCAGGCCCATGATGCTCTTAATCCTGCTCTGCCCCCCCCCCCTTATTAATCCTCCTCCCTCTTCCTCCTTCTCTGAATCACTCTTGACATTCATTCCCCATAGTCTATAAATACAATAGCATGGGCATGGCTATGGCCAGATCATTCTCAAGACCTACACTTTGTACAAGTACTGAAGTTGAAGGTCAGCTTTACCATATGCCCTATGAGTTCCCATGAGTCTCTAATAGAGCTGTTATATATCTTTATACAATCTGTAAAAAACATACAAATGAGAATGTGGCTGCATCCTGTTTCTGTGCTTGTAAAAATTAATACATAAATTATAACAAATAAAGAATAAGAAAAAAAAATGGATCCCATCAGATGACTTTCCATTCTATGTGTTGTAGTTTTGCTTCTCCACACTATCACAGATGTCAGCCTGGGAGCATAATTTATAGGGTTATAAGGTTGGGGCACATTAAAAAACTGGGTGTGGCAAAATTATTTAAGGGACAAGAATGTACACATAGATAAGGAATTATGTATGCACACAAAAAGATGTTTGACTTATTTAGAAGACTGTATAGAAAATTGGCAGCTGGGCAGTCCATAGTTATGCCACCTTGGGTATGCCATAATTTCTGCACAGAACACAATAACCTTCATTATATGCTAGTAAAAATATATGCAAAGGAATTTCTAAGTTTTTGATAAACTAATGAACTTGATCATTACTCTTACTCCTTTTTTTCCTGAAACAATATTATGAATTAAGTAATTACATAACAATTTATAAAGCTAAATAGCAGATTGCTTGTGAAATAATAAGTTTGAAAAAAAAGAAACTGACAAATATGCTAATCTGATTTAGGCAGCAGATTAACTAAATTCGATATAAATGAATGAGTGGTTTTATATATTTGTAGTTTGTAAGATGATTAACTACATACAGCATTTCTACATAGCAATGTGCATTAACTCATTACATTTTATCACATAATAGAAGACATTAGATTTAATTCATCATAATGAATGAGTCATTTTATTTTTGGATAATATTTTTAACAAATATACAGCTAAACATGATTAAGTGAGGATGGAGTCAGATTTTTTTTAGTCATATGAATATTTAAAGTGTATCTAAATTAAAAACATTTTATTTTAATATGGATAAAGTAGAGATTTGTTAATACTTCACTTTGAGGGAAATCCCCTTTTAGACATTTATCACCAGAGCACGTATCCCCATTGGAAGATTTCTACTCGATTAATTTTATTAAACAAATATAAAAAGAAAACAATTGATATAAAAAAATGCACACTAGAGCTCAGCGGTCACTATACAAAAGGATAGATGCCTCTACATGTTTTACCACAATCGTGGTTTCTTCTGGAGCTTTTGTAGGACCTTATTACATTACCACCTTTTATGAAGGTCACGGTTCCAAGGAGTCCTCAGAGCCCGTCAAGAGCTCTAATGAGGTGTCTGTGTACCAAAAATAACCCTGTATTCACACCCTATTATATCGGGAAGTTTGACAAATTGGTGGACTGACACGAGTATCCTCCCCAGGATGCACATATATCATATGCTAGCAACAAACTTCAGAAAAATGCAACCTGAACAATTCCTTTTCTGAAAGTGCCAATATTCCTTTGTTTGGTATCAATATGATACCTATAAGCCAGGGAGGATCAAAACAGCTGCTCTGTCCCACAGGGAATAACCCTTTCAACTTGATTTCATGAATATGCAGGTGGTGTGTGGCCGACCACCCTGATACCCTGAGCAGCTGTTTTAAGGTCCTACAAAAGCTCCAGAAGAAGCCACGATTGTGGTGAAACATGTAGAGGCATCTATTCTTTTGTATAGTGAACACTGAGCTCTATTGTACTCTTTTTTTATATTGATTGTTTTCTTTTTTTATACTTGTTTAATAACATGATATATTTTTCTAATATCTATTTCTATTGATTGTTTGCACCTTCAAACTCCAAATTTGCCTCTGTTAATATCTCTGAATTCTAAGGAGGTGGTGTTCATGGTGAAATCTCCAACTTCTAATGTTGAATCTATCTCCTCTATTAATATTTTGGTGACAGCTAAGAATTGAGAGAGTAAATCTTCCTTACAATGATACAGGCAACAATAAAAACCTTACCTGTCACCACTCTACCCCAAACTAAAAAAAAAGCAATTTTGGCTTAACCCTAATTTAAATACCAGACAATGGGACTGTGTACAAAATCAGAGCATTCTGCATCCTGTGCTGCTCATAAAGATTCACAGCACATTTAATAAACCTTTACCCAAAGGCTCTCCTACTGTAAATTATACTTTTCCTGCAAATTCAATAGTTTAAACATTCACCGACATCACATTCACCATACTACCGGGACTTTTGAGTTTATATAATAAAAGAACAAGAATTGTATACGCATGTTATACTGATGTTTGGTACCCTCCAGATTTGGAGGTGGAGGGATAGTTAATCCTCAGTGAATGGCAAGTCCTCTACATGTTTTGCAGTAATCTCCGCTTCTTCAGGAGGAATAATATTAATCAAATCTGTAACAGAATACAATAACATGGTAACAAATAAAATTATAATCATGGCATAACAATCAAAAAATATATACAGTACATATATATGTGGGGGCATAGTAACACTGTCGCTTACTTAATTATCCTTCCAACTCCAATAAACCTTTACCCAAAGGCTCTCCTACTGTAAATTATACTTGTCCTGCAAATTCAATAGTTTAAACATTCACCAACATCACATTCACCATACTACCGGGACTTTTGAGTTTATATAATAAAAGAACAAGAATTGTATACGCATTTTATACTGATGTTTGGTACCCTCCAGATTTGGAGGTGAAGGGATAGTTAATCCTCAGTGAATGGCAAGTCCTCTACATGTTTTGCAGTAATCTCCGCTTCTTCAGGAGGAATAATATTAATCAAATCTGTAACAGAATATAATAACATGGTAACAAATAAAATTATAATCATGGCATAACAAGCAAAAAATATATACAGTACATATATATGTGGGGGGCATAGTAACACTGTCGCTTACTTAATTATCCTTCCAACTCCAATAAACCTTTACCCAAAGGCTCTCCTACTGTAAATTATACTTTTCCTGCAAATTCAATAGTTTAAACACTCACCGACATCACATTCACCATACTACCGGGACTTTTGAGTTTATATAATAAAAGAACAAGAATTGTATACGCATGTTATACTGATGTTTGGTACCCTCCAGATTTGGAGGTGAAGGGATAGTTAATCCTCAGTGAATGGCAAGTCCTCTACATGTTTTGCAGTAATCTCCGCTTCTTCAGGAGGAATAATATTAATCAAATCTGTAACAGAATATAATAACATGGTAACAAATAAAATTATAATCATGGCATAACAAGCAAAAAATATATACAGTACATATATATGTGGGGGGCATAGTAACACTGTCGCTTACTTAATTATCCTTCCAACTCCAATAAACCTTTACCCAAAGGCTCTCCTACTGTAAATTATACTTTTCCTGCAAATTCAATAGTTTAAACATTCACCAACATCACATTCACCATACTACCGGGACTTTTGAGTTTATATAATAAAAGAACAAGAATTGTATACGCATGTTATACTGATGTTTGGTACCCTCCAGATTTGGAGGTGGAGGGATAGTTAATCCTCAGTGAATGGCAAGTCCTCTACATGTTTTGCGGTAATCTCCGCTTCTTCAAGAGGAATAATAATCAAATCTGTAACAGAATATAATAACATGGTAACAAATAAAATTATAATCATGGCATAACAAGCAAAAAATATATACAGTACATATATATGTGGGGGGCATAGTAACACTGTCGCTTACTTAATTATCCTTCCAACTCCAATTCTGGAGGATACCAAACATCAGTATAACATGCGTGTATTTGTTCTAAAATATTGGGTCCCAAATCTGTATTTGGGTACTTGCCTTTTATATATTTTGTATTAATAAAAATCTATGTTTCATTTTTAAAACTGTAATCATTGAGTTACAGAGATAGTCCATTTATTCCAATTATTTGGGCACACATGAGGGAATTGTTTCCTGTCCTTTAATTACAAACCTCTAGGATGATGGTACCCCTACTCTATTTAACCTAAAGTCTTACCATCCTTCTAAAATGTCAAGGAGGGGAAACTGCATTTATTTTTGACATACCCCCTTGTTACATTTATACACTTATCCCAGCGTTTAACTAATCCCTGGAAAGCTTCGGCATAGAAAGATTTGCCAGTACACCTGAACCATCCTAGGATGGCCTGCTTCACTTTGTTATCAGTGCACCACATAAAGATTCATCTCTTGTGCAATGTAACGACAGGTTATGCATCTATTATCCGGGATCAGGTGTTCCACGCGCTGAATGTTCACGGGAATGACCGCTGTGGGCAGGGAACCACCATGGCTAGAATTGTCACTGATGGACATACAGCCATCTTTGAAAAATTGATACCATTCAAATGTCTTACTGCGGCTGACCGTACTGCGCTTGAAGTCTTCTGTAGATATCCACGGGTTTTAAGCCTTCGTTCACCACACTCTGTTCCATGCATGCACTAACACTGTTGTCTGCCATCTTGATTAACGGTCTCTGGACTGACCCGTGACATGTGTGACAAGAATATTAATTGAGCTCCAGAAAAATGTGTTACTCGTTGATGTAGTGTTGACCAGTTGACTGCAACATTGATCCACTGAAAAGTGGGCATGAGATGATTGTAGTACTGTGGTTAAAGCAAAAGTTCATTGTCTAGTACACAAGGGAAAATGGACATGATTTATGAGGTTTACTGTTTTTTGTTTCTTTTTTTCCATCTCATGTTCCCAGAGATCACAGCGGTCCCTTAACAAGTGCCACTAAGTAGAGTCACTTGTCAAAATGACAACAACTTTTTTATATAAAGACATAAGTATTTTTGCACTCTGAGGACCTACTCTGTTTACTGGTAGGTACTATAGCTCTGATATGCGCACGAATGAGTGATGTGTAGGACCAGTGTAATATAGGTGTAAAAATAGAATTGCCTTGGGCTCACCAACTGCAGTAGTAATATCAGACCTATTAGCCCGAATAGCTATTGCTCTAAACAAGCTGATCTTGTTGTCTGAGAAACATAAGAGCCATGCTTTTTTAAAAATATTCTCCTGCCAAGCATGAACTTTTTGCTTTCACATTCAGATGTGATTAGAGGGTGCATATTATTTGCTGCGTGGGTATAATTTGCATCCTGCGTATCATCTTATGCATATTGCTACCATGTTCACTCATCCCCTTTATTGCTAGCGTCCCTTTTTCTGAATCTGAGCCAACAGATATACGGAGTAGTGGGTCCCTGGTTCCAGTACCACCTTATGTAGTTCTCAGAAAATAACATTTGTACCATCCGATCCAACATGCCAGAATCCCAAACTCATCAGTGTCCATGAAAATGATCCAAAGATGTCTATCTTACTTCAAGGGTTTTGTAGGTATCCTGCTATTCCTATCAGTTCTCAAGTTTTCAAGTTTCTTCCTTGGGTTGAGCTGTTCATACAAAATTTATGGGTAAATTAAAAACATTCGACACCAATATTCGAGGCCTCAGGATAGGGAATCTGGAAGAAAAGATTGGGATGTATGCAGATGATACGCTCCTCTACTTGGCCGACTCGGGTCCCTCCCTCGTAGCAGCCCTCCACTCCATAGAGCATATTGGTAGTCACTCGGGCCTAAGCATAAATTGGTCTAAATCCCAGATCCTTTCCGATTGACCATTTCCCCCCCGCACTCACATCCCCCCCTCTGACGCTCCCCAGGGTCTCTGTAATCAAGTACCTCGGTGTGCAGGTTACTAGATCGCTTACAGACTACACACTCCTGAATATTGAACCCTTGTACACTCTGATCAAGACCAAGACACAAAATTGGGCTCGACTACCCCTGGGTGTCATGGGACGCATCAGTCTAGTCAAAATGATACTTCTCCCAAAAATACTCTATCTGGTGTGGCATGCTCCCCTGTATATACCACAAAAATTTTTCAAGACAATTGAATCTATTCTTAATTCGTTTATATGGGGACACAGCAGACATAAATTATCTTGGAAATTACTTAAGAACCCAGTACCATTGGGAGGAGTTGCTCTTCCAGATTTTCAGAAAATTATCTTGCCTACCAATTATCCCACTTCTATAATTTTGACAAGAACGGGCTACCAAGATACCAGCTACTAATCTGTGAACACCCTAATAACCCTGCTCATACCCCACTTCAGTCAGTCCTAAGGGCCCCATCGACAGGACATACCCCCCAATACAAAGCAGTGTACTTGAAATGTTTTTACACGTTCATCTCTTATCTTCTTCTCTCCTCTTCCCCCTTTTTTTTCCCCCTTCTTCTCTATTATGTACCGGCTTCATGTCCGATGGATATGTTATCCTATATCATGTAGATGACTTAATGTGTTCATGTATATATTACTGATTTGGCCATGTTGGCTTATGTTATTTTATGTAGCAAGCATATATTTTCTCAATAAAGTTGGTTTTCCAATTAAAAAAAAAAAAAAAATTAAAAACATTCAACCATGACCTCTTCTGTTATGCTGGGGACACACGAGCGGACTTTCTGGCAGACTTGGTCCGACGTTCTTCCCGCCGGCGGACTACCTGAATGGACGGACTTGCCTACACACGACCGGACTTTCCAGGCAGGCTAGGTCCACCCGTCTTTCCGACGAACTTTTCGCCGGAGTTACGGGATGTAAACATCCCTTGTAATAGGAATATGGCATGACAGGTCCTCTTTACAGTGAGATATGGGGTCAATAAGACCCCACATCTCACCTCTAGGCTGGGGAGCCTGAAATAAAAAAATTTAAAAAAAAGTTCCTGGCTTCGATCGTAGCGGTGAGTCGGTAGAAGCACCGGAGGGTGGCGGGAGGGGGGGACGTCCCCTCTCGTCTCCCGTAAGAATGATCAAGCAGTGGAACAGCCGCTATGATCATTCTCATGGTGTAGGGAATTGCCGGCTAAAAAAGCTGATATCTGAATGATGCCTGTAGCTGCACCCATCATTCAGATATCCCCCCCACAAAGTCAAGAATGTCGTATGACAGCTGGTGGGCGGGAAGTGGTTAAAACGCATTTTTTTTTAACACAAAGTTGTCCATTTATACAATATTTCTAACACATAGCATGTACATACCAAAAATAACACCCCAAAATAGATTCTCCTACTCCTCCTGAGTACGGCGATGCCACATGTGTGAGACTTCCACGGCCTTGCCACATACAGAGGCCGAGTATGGCCGAGCATGGCAGGGTATGGCTGAGCATGGCAGGGTATGGCTGGGTATGGCAGAGTATGGCAGGGTATGGCCGAGCATGGCAGGGTATGGCTGGGTATCACCGAGTATTGCAGAGTATGGCTGTGTATGGCAGAGTATTGCGGGGTATTGCAGAGTATGGCGGGGTATTGCAGAGTATGGCAGGGTATCGCCGAGTATGGCTGAGCATGGCTGGGTATGGCTGAGTATGGCAGGGTATCGCCGAGTATGACTGGGTATGGCTGGGTATGGCGGGGTATTGCAGGGTATTGCGGGGTATTGCAGGATATTGCAGAGTATTGCGGGGTATTGCAGAGTATTGCACAGTGTTGTGGGGTATTTCAGGGTATTGCAGAGTATTGTGGAGTATTGCAGAGTATTGTGGAGTATTGCAGAGTATTGTGGGGTATTGCAGAGTATTGCGGGGTATTGCAGAGTATTGCAGAGTATTGCGGGGTATTGCAGAGTATTGCGGAGTATTGCGGAGTATTGCGGGGTATTGCGGAGTATTGCGGGGTATTGCAGAGTATTGCAGAGTATTGCGGGGTATTGCAGAGTATTTCCGAGTATTGCGGGGTATTGCAGAGTATTGTGGGGTATTGCACAGTGTTGTGGGGTATTGCAGAGTATTGCGGGGTATTGCAGAGTATTCACAGTGTTGTGGGGTATTGCAGAGTATTGCACAGTGTTGTGGGGTATTGCAGAGTATTTCACAGTATGCTGGGGCATTGCAGAGCATTAGGGATGGCTGAGCATGGATGGATGGATGGCTGGATGTCACTGGTTAGCACTGTGGGCACTACACATACAGCCCACAGCGCTACTGCCATCCATCCACCCCCCTCTCCGCTCACAGTGTACTGATCGGTACACAGGAGGGGAGGAGAGGAACCGGCGTCATGAGATGACGCCGGTTTGTTTACATGTGATCGCTCCGTCATTTGACGGAGCGATCACATGGTAAACGGCCGCGATCAGCGGCCATTTACCGGATCCGTGATGCGCCGGGTCCTCTGGACCCGGCGGTCACGGATGTGTTCAGGTGCGCGCCCCAGGGGGTGCGCAAGAGGGGAGCTCTGGGAAGAGGTCATATGATGTGATCCCAGAGTTAAGCAACCGCCCTGCTGCCGTCATTCGGCTATGGGCCGGTTGTCAAGTGGTTAAAATAACAAAATCATAGACACTTATAATGAATGCCCATACATCGTCTTCATTTGAGTGTCCATACACATACCAATCCAAGGTGATACAATCTCGTGAGCAATTACCCCTTGCCAGTGTTTGGTGAAAAAGACTTGTTTTCACAAACAAATCTGCTGCAAGCCCCATACTGTGATCAAAAAGTCTTACCAGATACCTACGACCCTCAAACTAAGAGTGGTCATAAAACATTTTAACAGGTAGGTTTTACCTTGTGACCATGCAGCACTTCTCCAGATTCTCCTCACAATCACAGGGCACTCAAGACAGTAAAAAGCTCTACTATTCAGGATTCTCCACTCAATTAAGCTCATCCGAAAAGCATGTGGAAACAGAAGACAAAGGAGGCGCTCCTCATAGTATAAAACCCTTTAAAACATTTTATTTACAAAACCAATTCACTCACAACATACTGTAAAAGCGTAACTGATACCTGTGTAGCGCTATTCTTTTCTCTCTCTGTGGCTACTGAGGTATGATGGTGTCAGCTGTATAGTATTTAGGAGTCTTCAGTGTGATCAGGATAGGATCTCTAACAAGTGCAGTGCCACCACTCAATTGGGGCTTGTGAATAGCAAGTGAAATCCCAATTGAGAAATATATCTCCACATAGACAGTAATCCACACAGCAATGTATTTGAAAGTCCATGTATTGAAGAAATAACATTCAGTGAACCATTCAACATAAGGTATTTTCCAAACAGGAACATGAAATCATTAACAGTCTCTACGTATGTCTCAGTGAGGTGAAGCTGTAGCACTTACACAGGCGGTTCTCTCTTAGCAGGAATTCACTCTTCTCCTTCTGCCACGTGTCCCTCTCTCCACCCACTTACCCACAAAATGTCCCTCTCTCCACCCACTTACCCACAAAACCTCTGCTCTTCTTGGTGACCTCATCCTTGGTGAGAGAGAAAGAGAGAGCACAGCAGTCATATTCGAAAAGGGCAAACAAACACTGCATAACAAGAGTATACACTTGGTAAATGGGCAAAGAAATGATCACATCACTACATTCTATACTCTACACTCATTCTACACTCAAAACAACAAAACATAGCAAAAGTTAACATCGTTATCGCCTTCTGCAGACCACTTCTCCAGAAGCACTCTATTACAGAGATTAGCTGCAAAGGAAATATGGTTAGTAACAAATAGGCATCATGCTAACCAGTCTAGAATGAGCTGCAATCATGTCCTTTAGAACATAGTACATAGTTCTGTACAGCATACTAGGGTCTTCCCAAGGTGTCATAAGTAAACACTGGTGGAGGTCGACAAACACGATCTCCTCTCCTCAAGCCCTCAGGCATTAGTCCAGATAACTCTGGGACAGCATTAGTGAGAAAACTTGGTGCTCCAACCATGCCTGGAACTGTAAGCACAAACAGGAGTAGCTGGGTTCAGATTTTCCCTCTGAGGAAGGCCCCCATCAGTAATAGGTGAAGGAACCTGTACTGGACACTCTGGCAGAGGTGTAAACCAGTCAGTGTCATCACTTTGGTCTCCACGGTCTGCACAAGGCACATCATTAGAATCTGTAACAATATCAGATTGCTCCTCATCAGCAGTAGAAACTTGTGGTACTTGAAGCAAGTGATGCCAGGCTTTGATCCGAACCTCAGGTCCTCGAATCCTATAGACTGGAAATCTAGGCAGTTTTTCTAGAACTTCAAACAAACCATTTCACCAGCGATCAGCTAATTTGTGTTTGGCTGAAGGTCCCAAATTGCGGAGCAGCACTTTATCACCGGGTCGTAAGTCTTTGTAATGAACTTTGGCATCAAAACGCCTTTTATTGGCAGAATTTATTTTTGCAGTATTTTCCTCAGCCATTTGATAGGCCTCTTTTAAACTTTGTTTACGTCGTGCCACATACTGGTAGTGATTTCTATTTTCCACTCCATCAGTAGAAACACCCAACTGAATGTCAATAGGGAGATGGGCTTCTCTTCCAAAAATGAGAAAATAAGGAGAGAAACCAGTTGATTCATGTCTGGTACAATTGTAGGCATGTACCATAGCTCCAACATGTCGGCTCCAGGTTTTCTTAGCACCATTAGAGAGGGTACCCAACATGTTCAACAAAGTGCGATTGAAACGTTCAGGGAGAGCATCACCCTCTGGATGATAAGGTGTGGTGCGGCTCTTGTCAATGTTAAGCAATGTTAACAGCTCTTTAATTAGGTGTCTTTCAAAGTCCCGCCCCTGGTCAGAGTGAAGTAGATTTGGCAATCCATAATGATCAAAAAACTTTTCCAACAGTTACTGCTCTCTGATCTTTGGTGGGATAGGCTTGAGCATATCGAAAATAGTGATCATTCACAATCAAAACATTTCCCACACTGCTGCTGTCATTGTCAATACACAAAAAGTCCATGCACACTAAATCCATTGGACCAGAACTTTTCAAGTGTTCCATAGGAGCAGCTTGAGTAGGCAAAGTTTTCCGTTGCAGACATCTCACACAATGGTGGTAATAGTCGGCAGCAGATTCTCTCATTCGTGGCCAAAAGAAACGGTCTTGGGTTAGTCCGTAGGTTTTTTCAACTCCTAGATGTCTATGTTGGTCATGCAAACTTCTCAAAACAGATTTTCTGTAGACTTGAGGGAGTACTACCTGTCTCCTTCCAGGATGATCATGGAACAAATGTACCCTGTTTAAAAGTCCATCAATTATTTTGAGTTTATCCCATTCTTTAAGATAGTAGGTACTCTTCTCAGGTAGGGTTTTTCTCATGTAATTAAGATCTTTGCGGAAAACAGATTCTCTAACATGTCTGATTACTGGATCTCTCTTTTGTAGAAGGATCATATCTTTCTCTTGCAGCTGGATGTTTTCTGGTACCCATAAAGCGGTGGGGCAGCAATACATATTTGGGATACACTCTTCACCAGCTCCCAAGGAGTCAATAACTCGTAAGTCAGAGAAAACAATATTGTCTCCTTGTACAGCAGCTGTAGCACAGTAGGCAGCCACAACAGGCCCAGGTACTTCCTCCCATTAACTTTTTTCTAAGTTCACTGACAACCCAGGACTTCTAGAGAGAGAATCAGCCCCAATATTGGCTTGTACTTGAGAGTGAATTGGAAATTAGACAAGGCAGCAAGTCGCCTATGACCAGTGGCATCCAGTTTAGCTGTAGTCAAAACATAACATGGTGAAGGTTATATATGATATTAGTGACTTGGTTTAGATATACTTTAAAGCAGAGTGCCACTCAAAAGTGGAACTTCCACTTATCCGTCTCCTCCCCCACTCCGGCGCCACATTTGGTACCTTTCAGGGGCAAGGGGGGAATGGGTACCTGTTTTTGACAGGCACCGTTCCACACTTCCAGAAGATGGGGCTGCGGTGCCGTCTCTCGGAAATTCGGCCCCCTCCTTCTTCCTCCACCGGCGGACCAATTAGAAAGCACAGCATGCTTCGCGCATGTGCAGTAGGGAACCTTTAACAGGAATGGCGGCAGCTGCACCCAACAACCAATCCGAAGATTGGTTGGGTGCCGACATCGTGGGCTCCCTGAACAGGTAAGTGTCCATATATTAAAAGTCAGCAGCTGCAGTAATTTTTAGTGGGGGTGCTGGACCTCCTCTTTGATTGCTGAGAGTGGCAGCCCACTTAGACTGTGTGACATCTATGCATCTATGCAAAAAAATCACATTTTTGGAAATGTGTTCTTCTACCCTGCTTTTGCTGTGGAAATCCCCCGCAAATCACTTAGATTTTGTTTTATTTGGCTCAGTAGTCCAGTAGGAGATACAGGGAATCCTTACGGGCGCACCTACTAAACACAACTAAGCCTTACTTTCTAAGCATTAAAAAAAACAAAAAACTACCCTTCCAACTCTGGAGCAGTCGTTTGCCGGGGTAAATTACATTTGGGTCGATTTAGTAAGGGAGTATAGACTGTTAACTTAGCAAACGAATGTGCAAACAAAATCCCAAAAAGCTTTTTTTAATTTTCATTGCAAATTATTGGGTATTGTTTGCAAAGTAAATTTTCACTTAGCTCCACCTCATTTACTTCACGTCTTGAAGTGAACATGCTTTGCTTCTTTAGTAAATATATAAAACAGGTACAACAGTTATCAGAATGATAAAAGTCATTTTAGAAACATGGTAGCTGCTGTTGCTGACTCATTTATTTTTGTTGTTTTTTATAAATTCTTCATCTGTTTAGACCAAAATGTTCCCTTCACTAGGGAAAGAGAGAAAAGGGCTAAATATATAGAAAAGGGAAAAGCTATGGGGAAAAAGGTGGAGTAAGGAGAAGGAAGAGAAGCAGGAGAAGGAAAAAAAATGAAAGGGAAAAGAACATGAATGCTCTCTCTTCTCTCGATAAGTGGGGCTTTAGGCTCCCTACCCACATCTAAGGAATCTGGGAGTTGGAAGCTAGAGAATTTATATATAGGATCCAGGATGTCCAAATACAATTCTTTATTTTTCTTTCGGATTAGTCCTTCGGGCTTGCCATGATTTGCTCCGTGGATGTTTGATACTACCAAGTCAGGATTTTATACCCATTTTCGTGGTACCTGTTCAGGAAGGAAGACTTGTGTGCAAAGAGAAGTATTCAAACTTTTTGAGTCTGAGAGAATGTGGCGTGTAGTTCTTGTTTCCACTTCTTAAGAAGCTGGGATCTTTGTGGAGATCGCCCGAGGTCAGTGTGCAGTACAACAGGGGCAATCCATATCTGACTGGTGAAGTGGTCAAGCAAAGTGATTCAAAAGGGGTGAGCGCTCGAAAGCTTTGGGCAGAACCTGGCAGTAATCTAAGGAACAGACCTAGTTTCATGCTTCTCATGAAGTCCAGTTCAGACCCCTGAGAGGAGCTAATGTGTGAATCAGTCTTGAGTTTTGTTTTGGGAAGTGAAATGATATAATCTGAAATTACCTTTGTAATCAGAATTGGGAGTCTGAGGCACTATGCGGAAAATGTGGTGTGTCCAGTACAGGTTACTGACCATTTTTAAAGGTGCATCCTGTGGAGTTGCCATCTTTAAAGCAGAACCAAAAATTATTTTCCATGTCCTTGTTGCTGATCTCCTACCTTCACCAACTTTGCCATCCATGTTCTTCTGAGTTCTGTAGTTCCTCTGCAATAGCCTGCTGATCTTGCTGAAAAAACTTTATTGCCTGCTGACTTCCTGTTTGTAAAACCGCTGGCTCCCTCTCCTAAGCTCAGCCAGAGGTCTGACACGCCCCCTTCTAGTCCTCTGAAAACGAGCAGGGAGGAAGCAGACATGTAGTGGATGGAAGGGGTCTCACAGCCCCCATCTGTGCCACCCATGGAGGAGGTGTCCTCCTTCCTCCTCTGATCCTGCCAGTCACCGCCCCTCCACTCCGCTCCCCCCCCCCCGCCTGCTATCTCCGTGCAGAGCGGGGATTATCATCAGTAATTACTTGTATGACAAGCGGGGATCTCCCACTGTGTCAGGTATTGTTGTATGAGAACCCCGATCGCTGATCTCCCGCCCCCCCCCGCCATTATAGGAACAGTGCGCTGTTAATAAAAAATAACGGCGGGGGGCGGGGCATCAGTGATCGATGTTCTCACATACAATACCTGACACCGAGGGAGATCCCCGCTGTGTCATACAAGTGATTACTAATCCTGGCTTTACACTGGTGGTCCCTGACATGGTGGTCCCATGGTGATCCCTGGCATGGTGGTCCCTGACATGGTGGACCCTAACATGGTGATCCCTGACATTCGGCACTGGTGGTTCCTGACAAGTGGTGCTGGTGGTCCCTGACATGGTGGTCCCTGACAAAGGACACTGGTGGGCCCTGATATGGTAGTCCCTGACAAGCGGCACTAGTGGTCCCTGACATGGTGGTCCCTGACAAGCGGCACTGGTGGTCCCTGACATGGTGGTCCCATGGTGGTCCCTGACATGGTCGTCCAATGGTGGTCCCCGACATGGTGGTCCCTGACAAGCGGTACTGGTGGTCCCTGACATGGTGGTCCCTGACAAGCGGCACTGGTGGTCCCTGACATGGTGGTCCCTGATATGGTGGTCCAATGGGGGTCCCTGACAAGCGGCACTGGTGGTCCCTGACATGATGGTCCCTGACAAGTGGCACTGGTGGTCCCTGACATATGGTCCCTGACATGGTGGTCCCTGACAAGCAGCACTGGTGGTCCCTGACATGGTGGTCCCTGACAAGCGGCACTGGTGGTCCCTGACATGGTGGTCCCTGACAAGCGGCACTGGTGGTCCCTGACATGGTGGTCCCTGACAAGCGGCACTGGTGGTCCCCGACATGGTGGTCCCTGACAAGCGGCACTGCACTGGTGGTCCCTGACATGGTGGTCCCATGGTGGTCCCTGACAAGCGACACTGCTTGTCCCTGACATGGTGGTCCATAACAAGTGGCACTGGTGGTCCCTGACATGGTGGTCCAATGGTGTTCCTTGACATGGTGGTCCAATGGTGGTCTCTGACATGGTGGTCCCTGACAAGTGGCACTGGTGGTCCCTGACATGGTGGTTCCTGACATGGTGGTCCCTGACAAGCAGCACTGGTGGTCCCTGACAAGCGGCACTGGTGATCCCTGACATGGTAGTCCCTGACATGGTGGTCCCTGACAAGGTGGTCCCTGACAAGCGGCACTGGTGGTCCCTGACATGGTGGTCCCTGACAAGCGGCACTGGTGGTCCCTGACATGGTGGTCCCTGACAAGTGGCACTGGTGGTCCCTGACAAGCGGCACTGGTGGTCCCTGACATGGTGGTTCCTGACAAGCGGCACTGGTGGTCCCTGACATGGTGGTCCCTGACATGCTGCACTGGTGGTCCCTGACATTCTGCACTGGTGGTTCCTGACATGGTGGTCCCTGACAAGCGGCACTGGTGGTCCCTGACATGGTGGTCCCTGACAAGCGGCACTGGTGGTCCCTGACATGGTGGTCCCTGACAAGCGGCACTGGTGGTCCCTGACAAGCGGCACTGGTGGTCCCTGACATGGTGGTCCCTGACAAGCGGCACTGGTGGTCCCTGACATGGTGGTCCCTGACAAGCGGCACTGGTGGTCCCTTACATGGTGGTCCTTGACATGCTGCACTGGTGGTCCCTGACATTCGGCACTGGTGGTCCCTGACATTAGGGACTGATGGACACTGATAAGCTGCACTGGTTTGCAATTATATTAAATGCATTAAATGTATTAATTTAATTTAAATGTATTTATTAAATGCATTCAATTATTATTATATTAATATGCATTTGTATTAAAATGCTTAGCATTTATAAGGCTGTTGTGTTATATATGGCTTGCTGGCTGCAGAATGAGGGGTGTGATTTATGTTGAAGTGGGCGAGTTCAAATTTAAATGTACAAGCCTAGTGTACCTCCCACTTTCACTCCCATCCCAAAGATTCATGGGAAATGTAGTCCGATTACAGTTAGAGAGAGAAGAAGATATGATGCAATCCCTGTTCTAAGAGATCCTCCCTGCCAGAAAAGATGAAGCATTTTTTGAATCACAAAAGCTGACTTCCTGAAAATTAAATCAGTCAGATCTCTTAAACTGTAAGAAATTTCACAAATGTGATAACTGTTTAGTGTTTGGGGGGTGTGTACTAATGGGGGGATTTTTTGAAAATCCTGGAGTTCTGCTTTAACCTTAGTTCACTATTTAGTGAGTCACTGACCTAGAGTAAGCATGTGTAATTTGCAAATGCTTGTTCTAGGTCAATACATTTTTAAAAACATGTCAGCAATGGCATCACCCTTCTCCTAATCAGAAAAGGGTACTTTTAAATCTTTTTTTTTTTTTTTGAATGTTGTTGGTCTCCCTCGGCAGATGTATTTCTACTATTTGCAATTACAGCATGCTGTGACAGCATTTGGTTTGTTGAACAGAAAAGGGCAGCAGCTGACCACCATCAATAACCTGCTTTATGTGTGAAATGCCACTTGAGGACGTACTGAAGCTTGCCTATTTCCAGATATGTAGGATTGTGCCATAAGGTGCTAAAACTAGTATTTCTCATAACCTCCTGCAATTTATTTAGCCTTAGGCTACTCTTTATGCATCAGCCTATAAGTGGGAAAAGATATATTAGGCTTAGCAAAGGAGTGGGATTCCAATCCATCGGGCAAGGAAGTTGAGTTAACAAAGTGGAGAACTATAGTCAAAATAACATCATTGGGCAGCAATGTGTTGCTAGCAGAATGGGACATAATCTATCACCATTTGTTGAAGTTGTGTGGCCATATAATATAGCCAAGGGTGTGGGTGAGCACTGCCCCCCACAGTCTTCGGGTGTTGATGTTGCCCTAGCCTTTTCCAGGGAAAACCCTGTTTCCATAAAAGGGAACGATAAAGAGAGTTTACTGTGCAGAAAGGTTAAAGGGGAATGACCACTACAAGAGAATTGTATGAAAGGTATAGTAGTAAGGGCATGAGTATCGTTTTAACTAAATTGGCACAGCTGATCAAAAAAAGCCATAATTTCTGCGATAACTTTATTTTATCTATTTTATAAGTAAAGGGTTAACATTTAGCCCCAAAATCCATGTGACCTTCCTGGAAATCACTATACCAAGGTATTTAAAGTTGGAAACAACAGGTCCTGGAAAAAGATGGAAGGCAAGGTAGGGGCTGTTGGGCCATCCAAAGCTAACAGGGCTGACTTGGACCAATTAATGGTCAGGCTCAAGTATGAGCCAAACTCCCCTACAACATCCATCACTGCCTGCAATGAGGAAGTTGTGTCCTCCAACAAAAGTAGTATATCGTCTGCATATAATAGAAGTTTTTCACACACTTTATCATACTGAAAGCCCTGAATAGACGCAGAGGCCCGAACACACGTGGCCAGTGGCTCCATCGCCAGGGCAAACAGTAAAGACAAGAGAGGACAACCCTGTTGATTGCCCCGGTCCAGGGAAAATTAGGTTGACACCAAACCTCCTGCATGGGGGGCATACTAAAGAAACCTTTCCATTTTCCTTACATATCTTATATTAGAACTAGAGACATCATTAGTGGGTGTTTGTGCTTCCCTATGCAATGTAGATAGATCATGGCTGGAGGGCGGGGCCAGCAGGGTGGTGTACATATTTTTTTCTAAAAACATTACAGCACGGAACCTCAGTACTCCTTGAGAGGAGGTATGGAAATATCAAAATGCAAAATGAATTGAAATCAGTCTGGATGGGTGGACGTTCCTAGGCAAGCTGTATTTACATGCAGACTAACCTAGGTAACACCCATATGTGATACTGAGTCTCCAGGTTTGAAAGAAGTGACTTCCAATGAATGAAAGGGGTGGGCAAGGGACAGTAAGGCTGGGTAGGAAAAGGCTAGATGACGCTGAATGTCCTTCAGCCAGAAAATGAGGCAGGCTCATTGTGAATTGTTGCAGCTTCTAATGCAGCTGAAGCTTAGATTGTGCAGTGAAATCAGAGAAAGCACTTACTGTTATGTTAAACCCCAGGTTTGGGGTTTAACATAAAACATGGTCACAGTCTGCAGCCCCCATCCTCAAACCCCCCCCCCCCCTTAAAGAATCCAGGGGTTCTTCTCTGTGCTGGCTCCTGTCATTATTTGAATTTGGTGTTGCTGTGCAAGGCTGCCCCCACACAGCTGCATTATTTATTCACCGAGTTTTGTGAATGAAAATACTACAAGTCCCATCTTTCACCACAGCAGTAGTTCCTAATGAAACACTTGAAGTCCATTGATACTTCCTCTGTCTCCATAACAGAAGGTTGGAACCTCTGTTCGGACCTTCAGCTGGAGGAATAGTCTGCAGAAGCCAGAGTATTGCGTCTGTGATCCACTCATTGTGGTTGCAATGCTTTGCAGGCTCCAATGCAAACAATTAGTAAAAGCAATCAATATGGGTGCATTTATTATTTTTTTGCATAGGTGGACTATGCCTTTAAAGTAGTTGTAAAGGCAGAAGGTTTTTTATCATAATGGATAGAATGTGTGTAGCAACCCCACCAGCAACCCCCAATTACATACCTTAGCCCCATCTCTCTCCAGCGATGTCCACTCTCCTCCTGATTGGCTGAGACACAGCAGCGGCACCATTGGCTTCTGCGGCTGTCAATCAATTAGTTAGCCAATCAGAAGAGAGGGGGGGAGCGGGGCCAGGTCAGGGCTCCGTGTCTGAATGAACACACAGAGATGTGGCTTGGCTCGGGTCCCCCCATAACAAGCTGCTTGCTGTTTGGGCACTGACAAGAGGGAGGGGACAGGAGCAGCAACGGGGGACCCGAGAAGAGGAGGATCTGGGCTGCTCTGTGTAAAACCAACTGCACAGAGCAGGAGGGTATAACATGTTTGTTTTTGTTTTTTTTACTTTACAATCACTTTAAGTGAACATGGGCATTTGCAAGCATCATGGGACTCAGAGGATATCTAAACCCAGAAACAAAGTGTAATATACTATAGCCAATCAGCTTTTGATGTGGTGGCTGCATTCATTTTCATTTTGTCAGACTATACATTTTATGCAAGTGCAGAAAATAAGTTCCCAGAATTCCAATGTCCTTTTGACTTCTTGTGGACTGAACTGAAATCTCAAACAGTGGGGTTGATTTACTAAAACTGGAAAGTGCAAAATCTGCTACAGTTCCGCATAGAGACCGTTCAGCTTCCAGATTTGTTTGTCAAAGCATAAAGTGTTGCTAAACTCACAACAGTAAAATCAGATTGTGTGGGGGGCGTGTCCAAGATGGCGGCGTGAGCAGTCGCCTGTTCCTGAGCTCCGCCGGGGCCTACTTTGCCATCCGAGCCATCGGCTCTAAAATCCCGCACCAATTGTGGCCTGAGGCGGCCTGGGACTCTGCCTATCCAGCAGACTGCCTCCCAAGCCCCGAAGAGCCCTCACAGGGACGAGCAGCCCTTCGCTTCTTTGAGGCCCGGTCCCCACGTCTGGTGAGCTGGGCCGGATTCTCTTGGGCCTGCAGCGGGACCGACTGGTGTGCCTGACGGCCAGTGCAGGACTCTTACTGGAAGACACTCGGCTCCCTCCTCCCTCCCATTGAGGCCGCAGGCCGTCTGTTCTCCTCCGGAGCTGGCCTCCCCTTGCAGTGAACGCGGAGGCCTACGGCTTCCACTAGGCCCCAGGTAAAGCCGCGGTCTCGCCTAAGCGGACAGCCGGAGCTGCCGGCGGAAGATATGGCGCCGGCTGGAAGATCCGGAAAGCCCTCTCCCACCCTGCTCCAGCATCACCAGAGGCACCAGACCTTGAGGCACAGGGGACCTCAGTGACACTGCAGCGGATCCTGAATGAGGCGGCGCCAGTCGGGCGCAGCGGCCGGTAAGGGAAAAAATATAAATTTCCTCCTTCCCCAGAGATAGCCCCCTCACAGCCAGCACCTCCACAGGCACCCAGGCCCACTCGTAGTGTACACAGGGCCTCACAAACCGCACTAATGGAGGCTGAAGAAGCAAGACCCCCCTGGTTAGTGGAAGTCATGGCGGCCATAGCCACATGTCAATCCACGCTCACCGCAAAAATAGACGCAGTGCAAATGGATGTGGGCCTCTTAAGGCAGGACATGGATAGGCTCCGTTCCAGGGTGACAGAAACAGAGCAGAGGGTTAGCAACACTATGCAGTGAAAAGGGCGCACAGAATTCCACCAAAACCTGGCCCCCTAGGGGCCCCCCCTCGTACCTTCATTCTTAGACTTCTCAACTTCCGGGATAGAGACAAGATTCTACGCGCCCCTAGGAATGTGGGAGACTTAAGGCACCAAAACAACAAACTGATGATCTTTCCTGACTATTCGATAGAAACGCAGAAACTCAGGAAGTCATTCGACCATGTGAAAGCAGCATTGAGGGCGCGCAATATCCGCTACAGTGTCCTATTTCCAGCGCGCTTGAGGGTTCAGGATGGAGAATCTGTCCGCTTTTTTACCTCCCCCAGAGAAGCATTCGCTTGGCTGGACACACTGCCCCATGATCGACAGCCAAGAGCTTGACATGTGAATACTATACATTTATGATTGAAACACACTGAGCCCTGAGTACCAAGCTCCAGTAATGACTAACACTACATCTCTTAACTCAGTACTCGATACGAGGCAGTTCAGCTGCACCTGTTTACCTGTTTCTAAAGTGTCTGCCTTCATGAGGGACCCACAAATACCAAGTCAGTGCCCCTGGTCGGGTGAATCAGGAGACCTTTAAAGTTGAAAAGAGTACTGTTCCATCTCTTATGGGGACTATAGGGAACCGGATTGCCACATACATCACAGAATTTCCCCTCTTTTTCAAATTTTTTCCTCTCCTTTTTTTTTTTCCCTTTTATTTTCTTTCATATATATGCAAGGGATGGGCCCAGCCCAATGTTCAATTATTTTGTCCCATTTACCCTCCTCATTGCTGGTCCCCCTGACAGACTCAGTGGCGCTCCGGCGGAGCCCCTAGCCAGAGGAGAGCGACTCGGCTCACCTGAGACCCTCAAAGACTCTTGAGGGGTCGAAACGCCTCTTGCACAGGACCCCCCTTTTTGGTTGGGATGGATACCTGCCTCAGTTTCAAGGGGTTGGGTGGGGTGGGGGGGGGGGTTAGTTGCCCCATAAGGGCAGGTTCATTGTTTTGGGTTAAACTTTTGTTTTTGAAAAGTTTGATTTTGCTAATATGTTTTAAGAATGCATTGCAAATGTCAGTACTGTATGACTTCGTATGTTGTATCCTCCGGGTCAGGTCGGCAGCCTCGGGGGAAGAGCATCTCCCAAATCCGAGCACCCCCATTCTACCACGCAATTATGGCATCCCTTAACATTCTGTCCTGGAACACCAGGGGTATGAGCTCCACGGTCAAGAGATCACTGGTGTTCCAATTCATCAAAGCCCGCAGCCCACACATTTGCATCTTACAGGAAACCCACCTAGTGGGTAGTAAAACTATGGCCCTAAAGAAACCCTGGATTGGATATCATTATCATTCCACGTACTCTAACTTTGCAAGGGGCGTAAGTGTCCTGGTCCATAAATCTCTCCCCTTTAGGCTGCTAGACCTGGTGCTGGACTCGGAGGGAAGATCTGTAGTAGTTCACGCCCAGATACATTCCATGAGATGGGTTATAGTGGGAGTGTATTTACCCCCCCCCCCCCCCCCCCCCAGCATCGATACCTCTCCTGCACCAGGTGGCCTCCAAGATAGCGGACTTTCAAAGCGATAATATAGCCATTTTAGGTGACTTTAACTTGGCCCCCAACCCAGGGGTGGATAGGATGTCCAGTGTTGGTCACTCCCACCTCGGCTTGGTGGACTGGGCAGAGCTGTATGGTTTGACAGATGTGTGGCGGTGGAGAAACCCTCATCTTAGGGCCTACACCTGCCACTCAGCCTCCCACAGATCCTTTTCTAGGATCGACTTGGCCTATGTGGACGGCTCTGCCTTATCCAGGGTAAGGGACATCAGAATCCTTCCCAGTGGTATATCTGACCATGCACCGCTCCTCCTGACGCTGGAACTTTCCTCCACTTCAGGAGTTTCTCTATGGAGACTGTCTAGATTCTGGGTGTCGGATGAGATGGTGGATGGTCATTTCAGAGAGGCGATGAGGGAATACTGGGATATCAATCCTGGCTCGGCCAGCGCAATAACAGTTTGGGACGCTTTCAAAGCATATACCAGAGGAAGATACCAGACCATTATAGCCAGGGTCCGTAGGGAGAGAAGAGCAGACTTGGATGCTGCAGAGAGAAAGGCGGATCTGCAAGAAGCACAATTTCTTAGAACTAAAGACCCCAGTGACTATGACGCGCTTCAATTTCTGACCGGGGAGGTTGTACATATCCGCACTTCTCACACCCAGAAACTCCTTCTCTCCCAGACACACCACATATTCGAACAGGGGGAAAGGTCAGGGAAGTTATTGGCATGGTTGTCCAGGGAACAACAGGGGGGGGTGTGCATACCACACATACAAGGACCTGACGGATATCTCAAATACGACTCAGACAAAATAAATGACTGCTTCTCCTCCTTTTATAGAAATCTCTATAGCTCTAAGGCCACGTACACTAGGAACGAGTTGACCACTTACTTGGAACCCATTGACTTCCTGGTTTTGACTGCAAAATATCGTGACAACCTTGATGCCCCTATCACCACAGACGAACTATTGAAAGCTCTTAAAACTCTCCAATCGGGCAAATCTCCGGGTCCGGATTGTATACCCGTCGAGTTTTATAAGCAATATGCTGAGGAGCTAACGGGAAAACTACATGCTATGTTAACGGAGGCGCAACGCCTGGAGACGCTTCCGAACTCATTGAGTGAGGCGATGGTTATTGTAATCCCCAAGCCGGGTAAAGACTCGTCCCTGTGTTCCTCTTATCGCCCCATCTCCCTAATCAACGTGGATGCTAAACTCCTGGCCAAAGTGTTGGCCATGAGACTTAACATAGTAATAACAGCCCTAGTACACCCGGACCAAACAGGGTTCATGCCGGGGAGGGAAAAGGATATCAACATCAGAAGGCTTTTTACCCATATGGATAGGGCGCAGTCGGACTCGGCAGGAGTGGTGGCCGCCCTCGACGCCGAGAAGGCCTTCGATTCCGTAGAATGGGCTTTTTTATGGGGGGTCCTATCGAAATTCAGATTTGGACCGAAATTTCTAACATGGCTACGGATGCTTTACGCCAAACCCAAAGCGAGGGTTCGTATAAACGGCACCCTCTCTGAAACCTTCAGGTCAACCGTCAGGGTTGCCCTTTGTCACCGGGACGTTTTGCCTTGGCGATAGAACCCCTTGCCATTGCCCTGAGGGTGAAAGTAGGGGTGAAGGGCATATCAGTAGGTACAATTGAAGAAAAAGTGTCCCTATATGCGGACGACACCTTACTTTATCTCGCTGACCCCAACCAGTCACTGCACAAGGCTCTGGGCTTATTTGAGGACTTTGCTCGATTTTCAGATGTTCGCATAAATTGGGACAAGTCGGTCCTGTTCCCGCTTCACCCCTTGCTTCCCAGGGTGGATACTGCCACCCCACTCCAGTGGGTGGATGAGTTCACCTATCTGGGCATCAAAATTAGTAACACCACACATGAATTTTTGGAAAAAAATATGCAGCCTCTCATCTCCCAACTTACAGTAAAATGCACAGCTTGGCGCACCCTACCGCTCACCCCCATGGGCAGAATCAACTTGCTCAAAATGGTGTTCCTCCCGAAATTTCTATACTTTTTCCGTAACACACCCTCCCATATACCTAAGTCCCTTTTTAGACGCCTAGAGGGAATCCTGACTTCTTTCATCTGGGCTGGGAGGCCTCCCAGAGTGGCGAAGAGGGTGCTCTACCTTCCTCTGTTGGGAGGGGGACTTGCCCTTCCAAATTTTTTGATATATTATTGGGCTGCTGTGCTGGTAACGGTGCGCTGGTGGTTCTCCCAGCCCAGACAAAACCCAGCAGTTAGACTCGAGGCTGCCATCTTGGGCTCTTACGCGGCTCTGTCAAACTTAGTATATAGGGGTCCTAAGGCCCCCTATCCCCTGACGACCCCAATGAAAACCATCATTAGAGCATGGAGGGAGGCCAGGGCAATATATGCTGAGCCGAATCCCATATCCCCACATACTCCGCTTTGGGGTAACCCCACCCTCCCCCATCTCTATGACATACCAGATCCCTCTCAATGGGGAATAATTACCCTAAAACATATTATAGCCAATGGTAAGCTTATGCCCTTCCAAGACATTAAACGGCAGTATTCCCTCCCCCGAACCTTTGAGTTTAAATACTGGCAACTGAGACACGCGATGAGGGCAATTCCCAGACAGACTGATTCTGGAACCGGACTCAGTTGAGCGACTTCTGACTTCAAGCGTGATGTGGAAGCCCCTAACCACACTGTACTTATACTTGACGGTAGCACACGACGTTAAGCCCACTTGTGCATTTGACAAATGGAGGGAGGATATTCAGGCATTGGGGGAGGATGAATGGGAGGACTGCGTCTCGACCTACATCCCAACTGTGATAGCAGCTAAGGACAGGTTCATACAGTTGAAATGTCTTCATAGGGCCTACTTTACTCCGCACAAGATGGCCAGAATCTATCCTCATATTGACCCCTTATGCCCCCGGTGCAGGACTGGCGAGGGGACATTCTGGCACATGGTATGGACCTGTCCGAAGCTCAGACCATACTGGGAAGGAGTGACGGGGGTGCTTAACGACATATGGGAAATCAGGTTGTCACTTGACCCTATGCTGCTTCTGTTGAGCTATTTGGGTGATGTGCAGGGGGATCGATACACCAAACTCTCTATTACATTCCTGCTGTTCTATGCTAGGAGGGAGATATTGCTACATTGGAAGTCAGCTGAGCCCCCTACCCTCAGGTCCTGGAAGAAAGAGGTAGATTCAGTGCTACCACTGTACAAACTTACATACGAGAGCAGGCAGTGCCCTGCTAAATTTGATAAGGTTTGGTCGGCCTGGGTGGCGGCTCGTGGTTGAGGGCCCGGGAGTGGGGTACCTATTGATGGACTCCCCTATTCTCGGTCAGGGGCATTGCCCCTCCCTCGGACACAGTGCGCCGTCGGGTCACACTGGAAGACGATTGAATTCAATCTGACGAATTTCCCATGCATATATCGGCCCTCTGGGGGGGGTGAATATGCGATCTGCTGATCCTTCGGGTAGGCTTCAGACAGGAATATCCTCAGATCCCACCGGACAAGAAAGACTTGAACTTCATTTTTCTCGGCTTGTCGTACGTGTTGTACATCACCGCGTTCTTGACGTTCGGAATTTCCAACAACATTTGTGTGACCGTGTGTATGCAAGACAAGTTTGAGCCAACATCCGTCGGAAAAAAAAAACATGGATTTTGTTGTCGGAAAATCCTATTGTGTGTACAGGGCATTAGGCTGCATTTAGGCATGTATACCCCAGCAGCCCATTTTTGTGTATGTTAGCAAATAGTATTTCTAGTAGTATTTCTATGTTAAAAGATATGTATTTTCAATTACCATAGACTTATTTAGAATGCATAACCCGAGGAACTCACATTAGCCCACAAGCAATTTCGGGCACAGATCTTTTGGGACACCAGTTACACCAGACTGCTGGCTCAGGTCTGGAGTTTGATGGCATGCTGTGTGAACTTGCATCTGCTATGCTTCTTTTCACTGCTGGCTGTCCCACAAGGCACCAGGGTTAGGGAACAACATCACTGCAAGCACAGCCTAATAGGGGAGCATATTTAGTGGCCAATCAGGTGAAAAATGAAAGTGGGTTCCCTTTGCCTAAAAATATGCATGTTGTAATGGGGTGGTTTTAAAGCACAGATGATATCAAAAACATCAAAGTCATTTTTGGAAAGATTTTTTTTTAATATACTAATCATAATTATCGGCATCAGCATGGAGTACTTATATTTATTTATCAGTAATCTTGTTGCAAGGCTTGCATCGCTCCCAGCCTACAGATTTTTCTGTAAAGTAAGAGGACAAGCGCCTCTGGCAGCAAAATGTTGACTCAGAAATTAGCTCATGAAACATTTAGCAGGCTGCAGAACAACATTAGCACATTATAGCTTTGTAGAACTCTCCAGCCAATTTGTGTTTGACAGTCACTGACATAGAGGGTCAAGATTCTTCAGAAGTATGTTTTTTTATTATACCCATACCTATACATTTGGTCTTTTTGAGCATTTTTACTAATGTTTTGCAATAAATCAGAAGTCTGCTGTGGTGGGCGGGCTCTTGCTATAAAACAGCATACTTGGAGATTATGGCACACTTACCTTACAAGAGTACCCTCCTCCAGTGCTGACTTGTCCCCTGCTGCCTCCATCTCCTCTGCTGCTACTTCCAGGTTCTTCATTGTCCTCTTCAGCTACTGGGTGGCCTCTGATGATGTAACGCATGCACAGGTAAACAGGAGTTACATAATCTGTGGCACCTGGCTCAGGAATAGGATGCTGTGTATACTTTCCTGTGAAAACCCCATACAGCCCTGATGCCCAACCTGAGACCCCGTGGCACATTCTTTGCAGCCTTCGGGGTTCCTGCAAACATTGATCTGTGTTTTCCTCCTGCCCTGTTATAGCAGTTACATCTAGCAGTGTCATGTAACATGTCTGAAATCTATCTATCTATCTATCTATCTATCTATCTATCTATCTATCTATCTATCTATCTATCTATCTATCTATCTATCTATCTATCTATCTATCTATCTCCAGAAGCATGTCCCCCCTCTCTTGTATCATGTCTGCAATTTCTGAATATCTCTTGTAATATGCCCACAGTCTCCAACCTTCTCCTGTATCATGCCCATAGTAATAGACAATATCCTGTTTCGTGTATGCTGTCTCTGATAATGCATATTATGTGTGACTCTTTGGTTACGCTGGGGGCCCACACTTGAAACCCTCCATTTTAGGAGAGTTTTCCATGACTTCCATGTAGTGTACATAGAAAATAAAAAAACAAGAAGAAGCATTAGTCTTTTCATATCCCTTCTGCCAAAAACTCTATTTTCTAGCACTTTATTTTTGTTTCACTTTAATTTCCTGGGGCACTTTGTAGTTATTTCACTACACCAGATTTCCTAAAGTGTGACGTAAGGTAAGGTAGAGTGATACAAAGCAAAGTGAACCTCTATTTACATCAAACATCAAGAAAGGCACTACGAAGTTGAAAACTTCCCTTTCTCTATTTCTCACTGTGGTAACCCACATCTCCACGGCCCATGGGAGATGTCTATAATCCTTTTTGGTTTATCCTCACCCTGGAAGAGCTGTACTCCTTGCCCAATACGCAACCATGGTCCTCTCAAGGTATTAAAAATCTGAACCACCTCTTTACAAAGCAGGGATTCACACAACTGCCAGAAGACTTCAGTCTCCCCCCTACCTACCTATTTTATTACTATCAGCTACGCTATGTGGTACAAATGCAATTTGGCTCTTTGAATACCCACTTACAAATGACCCCCCTTAAAAAACTATTAAGACACCCTGACCCTACCACATTGATCTCTGAATATTATTCTGTGCTTATGGTTGACTCTTATCCCAGGTTCACTACTGCTCAGTCTAAATGGGTCCCCCTAGATGCATCGCATACGGAATCAGATTGGACTGAATTCAGAGACACCTACAAGACTTTAGTTATTTCATCCAGAGATAGAATTATTCAGCTTATGGTATTTCATCATACTCACCTTACTCCTGTACGATTACATAAGATGAGTTTACGCCCCACGGCTGAGTGTTTTAGGGGCTGTGGTCTCCTTGATGTTTTTCTTCATTGTTTTGGTCCTGTCCTGTAATTCACTGGTTCTGGGGGCGCATTGGCTCATTTGTATTTTCCACACTGAGTCTACCCAATTTTATGAACTTAAAACTTGTCTTTTGGGAATATTTGGGGACCTCACAATCTCCAAGTATGCTAAACAGTTACTGCACATTCTTTATTTCTTTGCTGAGAAAGTGATTTTATTATCCTGGAAAGGGTCTGTTTTGTCTATGTTGACTTCTTTGTGAAGCTTATTAATGCTTATCTTCCCTTGTAGAAACTTACATTTGAGGTAAGAAAAAAAAACAAGACTATTTGAAAAAATATGGAGCAGGTGGATTTCTAACACTCTCACTTTGACCTCTCTAGATCCAGGAAACTGAATTTATGGTTTTACCCTCCCGACATAGTTTAACTACAGTATATCTTTGTACTTGAGTACCCAAACACATTGTATTATTATGATGTGAATTATGTAACAGGTTTTTTTTCTCTGCAATGTTGCTGCTGTTGTTTTTTCTACTGTATTTTGTGGGGTTTTTTTGGTGTACTTTGTTTTTCATGTATACTGTTAAAAAATGGAAAACTCAATAAAATATATATTCTTTTTAAAAACATCAAAAAAAGGAGGTTCCCCCTCCATCCATGTCTTTGTGGAAACATGGTGAACACAGGTTCACTCCAGTTGTCTCAATGCCACCAACAATATGTTTGAAATAAGCCCATCATGCCTAATGATGTGTCCTAAGACCACTGTACATTGTATTGTTATTATATTTTTGTTAAATTAAAAAATACTTTCTTGCAAACTGAAAATCATTCATCAGTAAATTATTTTTTTATGGAAAATTATTTACAGAACATTATCAGAGAAAAGCATCTACTATGCATAAAAGTATGGCTTTTAGCCACTGATGTGCAGCACTGAAATGGGGGTCAAATAAGAGATATTTGCTAAAATGGAGGTGAAATGCCTTAGCAGTGACACTGGCCATAAAGGGTTAGTTTATATTTTTATAAAAAATGTAAAAACAAAATGTAAAAAAAAAATTAGAAAAATTAAAAGATGAACTAACACTCATCCACGGAGGTAAGTGCAGCAGGGATCAGAGGGGTCCCTGCTGCACCTATCTCCATGTATCATACAGTTTTACTGTGCTGCAGCCCAGTGCAGTGGTCCTGGGGGTTGAAAACTGTCCTGTTCTTCCACATCCTAAGGATGCCGGGTTGGATCAGAGGGGTTCTGATTAGTCAGCGCAGTCAAGTGCTGGCGCTGACCAAGCAGATCTGCTGTGATCTGTCCTGGCATCCCTAGGGAAAAAAGAACAGCATCTTTTTCAAACCCCAGGACTGCTGCACTAGGCTGTATGGACAGCGAAACTGTATCATCCACAGAAAATATGAACTTACACTTTAAAGAGACTCTGTGATGGAAAAAACCAACTGCAGTTATAAACATTTAGCCCAACAAATTGCTGTTATATGTGACAGGTATTCCTTAAGGATCTCTCTGCCCAGCTTTAGATTCTTCTTTCTTTCAGATAAATCGTCCCATGAAACAGGGGCAAGTCATCCTTGGCTTTATTTTTTCCCAAAGTACATGACATTGTTTATCACCAGAGGTTGAATGCCGCCCCAGAGTATATTATTTAACAGTATTTTCAGAGAAAATGTATTGATTTGGGAGAGAAAGAATGTAGCTTGGCATTAGATGTCACTGAAGAAATTACGTTTTGCCAATATGTTATAAGAGATTACGATTCTGACTGAATGTGAATTTATAAATATTTGAGCAGCATACAAATAAGCCTGCATAGTAATGAATGTGTGTCCTGTGTGTTCGAGACCAAGAAATACTAGATCCTAATATAAATATTGTATCATACTGCAGTATTCTTCAAACTAAGATGAAATATATGGTCATATTAGGATCTTATGATAACAATCAATAAACTGACAATGAATGTATTTGGGCTTGTCTGTGCCATGGTGATTTTGGAGTGGACTGTGCAGTTCTGTAGCCTGCACCTTAGGGACTGATGTACAGTATATGTATATTTTAAATGTGCCTCTTAGGATCATGCAGTTGATTGTATGCATTTATATTCTATGTTATCTGGATCAGTTCAATTACCAGGTTTATTTGTCAGTGGCATCTTTAGGCCCAGGCTCTCCAGGTTTAAAGCATGTAAGTCATTACATGGGCATAGCAATTCACCCAGTGAAGGGGTCGGTTTATAAAAATTGGCATAGCAATTCACCCAGTGAAAGTGCATAAACATTCATTCTGTGTGAATGGGGCAAAGAAAAAAAAAACTGTTGTAAATAGGTTATATCCTATGTTGTTCAAATGTAAATCATTGATTTTAAACACAAAATACTGCATTTGATCACTAGATGGAGCTAAGTAATTAAGAATTTCCTATAATACTCAGTTACATCTAGTGGCCAAATGTGGTATTTTCAGTTTAAAATCAATAATTTACATTAAAACAGCACAGGATGTATCCTGCTTACATTCTTTGTTGGGTTTTTTTTGCCCCATTCACACAGAACAAATATACATGCACTTTCACTGGGCAGATGGCTATGAGAATTATATATAGATCAACCCCTATGTCTTGTTGGAGGTTAAAGAGTAAGAGTAACCCTAGGCCCAGTGCCAGCAAATCTCTTGAATACCCTGCCCATGGCCCTGCACTGACCCCCCTAGCATTATATGTATAGCACTCTCCTAGTTAGAGCAGGTTGCTAGGTAAATTTAGTTAATCTCCTCCCTAATCAGTGGAGCAGGGGTTGATTGCTCTAGCTTGCTCAGTGCTACACAGGCTGCTGGTTTGTTTGCTTCCCCTTGCATTCTGGAAGGTACTAGAATTACAGTGGGAGGAAGAATGGGAGAGTAGCTTATAGTATACTTATACTATACTATGCTTATACTTATGAGAATCCAGCCAATCCCTGGAGAGGTGTGTCCAGAAGATGGTTAGAGAGCCCATAACTAGCCTGAAGTGCCAGAGTAGGCTGCCTTTGGCTCCTGGGTGAGCCTGCAGGAGTCGCCTCAGACGTTGCTGTGGGATCATCAAGGTCCCAAGTTCCAGCCATGGCTTTGGCTGGGGGGACCTATTACAAAAACGTCTTGAGTTTCCTGTTCTTTTGGACTGGAGAAAAACTCTGGAGGATACCAGATGAAGGCCAGATGGAAGAGGGTCCAGTGGTTGTGGTAACGTAAGTCTGATTCTCCCTCACTAAGAAGCACTCAGTGGATATAAGAAGGTGGCAGCTGACTGAGCTAACTTACTTAAAGTGGAAGTAAACCCTCACATATACCCAGTGAAGTGAACAGCCTCAGATGATACACAGGGAGAAAACAAATTCTCCTACATAAGTTTTACATGTATATCTGCTGTCTTCAGCTTTATATACTGTTTAGAAAGTGCACATCGTGTTAGAATTTTCACTTCCTCATTCTGCACTGTTATGCCCCGTACACACGGTAGGATTTTCCAACGTAAAATGTTCAATGAGAGCTTGTTGTCGGAAATTCTGACCGTGTGTAGGCTCCATCGGACATTTTCCATCAGAATTTCCGTCACACAAAATTTGAGATCTGGATCTCAAATTTTCCATCAACAAAATCCGCAATTCCGACACACAAAGTTCCACACATGCTCGGAATCAAGCAGAAGAGCCGCACTGGCTAGTGAACTTCATTTTTCTCGGCTCGTCGTACGTGTTGTACATCACCGCACTCTTGACGTTCGGAATTTCCGACAAGATATGTGTGACTGTGTGTATGCAAGACAAGTTTGAGACAATGTCGGAAAAAATCCATGAATTTTGTTGTCGGAATGTCCGATCGTGTGTACGGGGCATAAGAGAAGTCTTGGATTACACTGGGAGACAGCTGATTGGAGGAAAGGCACACACCACCTCCAGATAGGCAGAGACTTTCAGAGCTCTCCTGTGAGTGTAAGCAGCTTTCTGCAAATCTATTTATAACACTCTTCCTGACACAAAATTCAGCCTGGTTTTATCACGTGTCAGAGAACTTGTCAGATGTCCTCATGCTGATAACAGAAGAAAGGAGCAGGAGAAAGCCACAGGACATAGTGCTTTGAAGAGAGATAAGAAAACAGAAGAAAGGAGCAGGAGAAAGCCACAGGACATAGTGCTTTGAAGAGAGGTAAGAAAACTCTGCAGATACAGTTGCAATAAAAAGTATGTGGACCCTTTTGGATTGATATGGATTTCTGCACAAATTGGTCATAAAATGTGATCTGATCTTCATCTAAGTCACAACAATAGACAATCACAATCTGCTTAAACTAATAACACACAAAAAATTAAATGTTACCATGTTTTTATTGCACACACCATGTAACTGCAACTATATATGTGCCCAGCTCAAATTTCATAAATTGGGTTTACAACCACTTTAACCCTTTCGCTGCCAGGCCCTATGCTCCATTTTGTATCCTCGGGTGGCCAGACCATTTTTGCAATTTTTCCTTTGTTTTTTTATTTTTCACTTATAGCTTTCAGAATTTGTGAAAGACCCCACAAACCATATATTTTCTGAAAGCACATGATCAGTAGAATAAAAAGAAGGTGGTACTGATTTTTTAGACCCCGCTTTATTTGTGCAAATGTTTATCAAACCAATATATTTGCAAAAAATATACTAAAACCATTATTAGCAGATAAAACACAGCTAATTTTACAAAATTCCTACTAAATATAAAAGCTTAACCTGTATTGAGTTAATAAATAACAAATACTTGTAACTTTTAAATTGTGCCTTTTTGCGAAATGGTGAAAATTGAACAGACGCAAAAGTGTAAATATCCAAATTTCTCTAAAAACCTAAAGGTTTTCATTTTTCCCTTACAGCTTTCAGAATTTGTGAAAGACCCCCAAAACCATATATTTTCTGAAAGCATATGACCTCTAAAATAAAAAGGAGCTACTGATTTTTTAGACCCTGCGGCATTTGCGCAAACATTCATTAAACCAATATATTGGCAAAAAATACACTAAAACCATTATTAGCAGATAAAACCACAGCTAACTTTACAAAATTCCTGCTAAATCCCTACTAAATATAAAAGCTTAATCTGTATGGAGTTAATAAATAACAAAAAGTTAACATTTTTACATTGCACCTTTTTGCAAAATGGTGAAACTCGAACGTTTGCAAAAATGTAAGTATCCAAATTTCTCAAAAAATCTGAAGGTTTCATTTTTCCCTTTATAGCTTTCAGAATTTGTGAAAGACCCCCAAAACCATATATTTTCTGAAAGCATATGACCTCTAGAATAAAAAGAAGGTGCTACTGATTTTTTAGAACCCGCAAGATTTGTGCAAATGTTTATCAAACAAATATATTCACAAAAAATACTCTAAAAACCATTATTAGCAGATAAAAACACAGCTAATTTTACAAAATTCCTGCTAAATCCTTAATAAATATTAAAGCTTAAACTGTATGGAGTTAATAAATAACAAATATTTGTACATTTTAAATTGTGCTTTTTTGCAAAATGGTGAAAATCGAACGTACCCAAAAATTTCTCTAAAAATCTGGAGGTTTTCATTTTTAACTTCCAGCTTTCAGAATTTGAAAAGATCCCTCAAACTAGACATTTTCTAAAAGCACATGACCTGTAGAATAAAAAAAAGTGCTACTGATTTTTTGGGCCCCTCAATAATTGTGCAAATGTAATGTTCATAATATCGATATTTTCACTAAAAATACACTAAAATCAATAAAAATTGAATATTGCACATAAACACAACGTAACTTACAAAATTCCTGCAAAATTAGTACTAAAGCATCGTTCACATGTAGCATACCAAACTGTACACCCATGGGGGCCATGTTTACCCGCACAGGGATGCACAGGTGTTCCGTACATCCCCGTACAGGCAGTCTCATTTATGACAATTGGGATGCAACGGCTGCACAGGCATAGCTGCTGTTCTCAGTCTGACATCCATGTGGGTGTGGGTACATGACCCTAAACGCAGACAGTGTGAGCTCAGGGACATGCATGTGGACCTACATGGATGTAAAATTGGGAGCAACGGCTCTGTTTGTGCAGTTGCTACATCCCAAATGACATCAATGGGAAGGCCTGCACAGAGATGCACGGAACACCTGTGCATCCCTATAAAGGTACGCTGTGTATGCCCTGTGTGAACAAGGCCTTAGGCCCCTTTCACACAAGCAGACCGATCGGGTCTGGCTGTCCGTTTTTCAGGCGGGCCCAATCAGACCACCCATTGTTCTCTATGAAGAGGTTGATGTAAATGGACATGTGTCTGTTTACACCCGCCTACATCCGATCCAGTCCAGTCCGCTAAAAACAGATGGATTGGGATTCCATTTCCCTTCCATCTAGCAGATCGGATTGGATGGTATCCGATGGAACTGGACAGGCGATCTGTTTTCATCCAACCTTGGTTTTCTTTTACACTTTACATTTTTGTTTTTCAAACGTTTTTTTCTATTTGGGGGGGGTCTTTGGTGAGATATTGGAGGTCTAAACAGACCCCCATATCTCTTTTTTTGAGACAGAGAAAGGGACAGACTTCCTTTTCTCTGTATCACTTTACTTGAATGAATGAAAAATCTACATAGAGATTCCATTCATTCAGAAAATGACAGTCTGATACATTGTAACACTCGCGGCACAATACATCACATGGTGGTCACTGCACACAGTGGTCACTGCACATGGTGGGCACAATACATCACATGGTGGTCACTGCACATGGTGGGCACAATACCTCACATGGTGGTCACTGCACATGGTGGGCACAATACATCACATGCTGGTCACTGCGCATGTATGTCACTGCACATGGTGGGCACAATACATCACATGGTGGTCACTGCACATGGTGGGCACAATACATCACATGGTGGTCACTGCACATGGTGGGCACTGTACATAGTTGTCACTGCACATGGTGGTCACTGCACATGGTGGGCACTACACATAGTTGTCACTGCACATGGTGGGCACAATATATCACATGGTGGTCACTGCACTGCAAATGTCATGGGGGGGAAGCAGCAGCCTACCCCCAGTACAATTATTTCACCCCCCAAAGGTCAGTTTCTGCACAATCCTCCTGTTTAATGACCTAATTTTAGCAGCATGGTAGATCTTCTTCCTCCCGGGCTCTTGCTGAAGGGGATGACATCAGTGCTCCTCCACCACACAGCTGCCTGAAGCTCCCCGACACTGAGAGGATCTGTGTGTGTAGATCCTGTGATAGGAGCCGGGCAGCACTGACATCTTCAGCTACCCTTCTCTGCCTCAGATTGCTGCGCCTGGGTGCAGTGAACCCTGTGCACCCGCTTCCAGGAGGGGCACTTGACCCCCCTTGCCCCTTCCTGTGGACACCCGAGTGCGCCAGTGACGTCAGCGGCTGCATGCAGGGTAAATATCTCCTAAACGGTGCACGTTTAGGAGATATTCATTTTACCTACAGGTAATCCTTTTTATAGGCTTACCTGTAGGTAGAAATAACAAAGCAGGCTGTACTGCCACTTTAAGTTGACTATATGTCTGACCAATTTACAATCGTGTTCCCTGAAAGTAAATGGCCTGTGATGTGCATAAAAAAAAAAACAAATAGTATAATTGGTTGAGCCATTTAGGATGCGAAATGTGGGGAATTTCCACAAAAATGTAATGTGTGTTATTAAATTATATGTAAACCCTCACCTTGTGAAACAACCCATTCAGTTTATAATAGAAATGAAAGGCAAAACATTTGTGAATACATAAAAAAAATTATAAATACCCTTTTCCCCTTTTTTTTTTATAAGTGATTACCTGGGGGGTGGGGGTGTCAGCACAAGCCTGATCATTGGAGGAGAGCAGGCTGAGTTCCCATTCATCACTGCACAATTAGAAAGCTGACTATGGTGTGTTCTTATACTAAAGCCCTGTACACATGATAGGATTTTCCCGACAACAAAACCGTGGATTTTTTTCCGACGGATGTTGGCTCAAACTTGTCTTGCATACACACGGTCACACAAATGTTGTTGGAAATTCCGAACGTCAAGAACATGGTGACGTACAATACGTATGACGAGCTGAGAAAAATTAAGTTCAATAGCCAGTGCGGCTCTTCTGTTTGATTCCGAGCATGCGTGGAACTTTGTGCGTCGGACTTATATACACACGCTCGGAATTTCCGACAACAAGTTTTGTTGTGGGTAAATTTGAGAACCTGCTCTCAAACATTTGTTGGCGGAAATTCCGACAACAAATGTTCTATGGAGCATACACACGGTCGGACTTTCTGACAACAAGCTCACATCCAACATTTGTTTCGGAAAATCCTATGGTGTGAACATGGTATTAGTGTGGTCAGAGCAGAGCGACTGGCATGCACAACAGAAACACAACAAGAAAAAAACGGGAAGCAATACAAAGAGAACATCATTTTATGCAAGTACATGGTACAGCAGGCACATATCAGGAACATTAAATGTTGGGTTTACAGATTCTTTAAGCAAGTGTGCATAGATAGAGATAGGCTCCGTTAATGGTAATTATGATAGGTTGCTGTGGGTTACTGCCCTTCCCATTTAGCTTTTTGCTCCTTGCATTGCTTATTGAATTAAATCTATAGTCCTCAAAACACAGCTGAGAGGCACAATTAGTAATTTAGGTAATTTAGTGTGAAATTAGAATGTGTTGCAGTACAAAATGTCTGTTTTATGAACAGTACATTGTTAGTAATATCTGGATAATGATAGTCCCAGTAACAATAATTAGCTGTAAAACTGTAGCTTAAACAACTAGACAAATAAGACCTACGCAACATTTTAATCAATAAAGATATAAACAGAAAAGATATTCTCTTGCGCTAGTGTGGAGGGCCTTAGTAAGGGTGGTAGTATTTCTTGATGGTGTGTGTGTAAAGTGATCATGCATGCCCCGCTGCCTAGGCCGACTAGGGGAAGTCTGAAATGCTATATAAAAAAGGAAAAGGAAGGTGCGTGGCCTGATGCATGAATTGTTTAAAAAAGGAGTTTATTACAAACAACATAGGTATATACAGAGAAATACTATGTATTCATACATATGAACAAAAAGCAATGTTAAACACTTGGTAGATTAATATAAGGTGATATACATACAGGGGAATGATTGGCTAACACATTTCAAGGGTTTTCCTCTTCATCAGAGCCTTAAAGAGCCAAATCTGATCTGTGTGTTAAAATATGTATAGGTAGATAGAGGAGGCTGGGTGGATAGTATAGCACTACATAGGTGGTATAGCTTTGCGGGCGGATTCTCCTTCGCTGTAGGAATTATCCTACCGCATCACAGCGCTCTGAAATAAACAAGCACCAAACAGATATAGATAGAGGTGGAATTGCAGACACTAAAGCAAATGTTAAAAGCAATGCAATATATATAAAAAAAATGTCTCGTAAACACATATAAAAAAGACGCACATATACAGATATATGTAAATATGTACATGAAAAAAATAGAATCTTTGGTAGCTTTAACTGAAAACATGCATGAAAGATATAGTATTGGCTAATACCATACATAGTTGCAGACATGGACCACTGTGACTGAACCACTGCAGGTGCCTTCTTTGATGTGGTGCCATACATGTATGAATGGATATACACACACACAGACCCACACACATATGTATTGTGACATTGGGGGATGTCTAGCTCAGTGGTAGATGCCTTTTCAGTAAGTTCACAGCAAACAGGAACTTTAGTTTAAGGGCATGGTAGCCCACTTTTATTAAAAGGAACAAAATAAAGGAAAGTTCATACATGCCCTTGGACGCCCACACAGGGGTTCTTCTCCCAAAAACAATAACAAATGAAAAATGCCAAGCCACCTGGCTCTCTTCTGTAGCACTGCCACTTAGGCTTTACACTTCAGCCCTCTTGGCCATATAACAGGGTTCCCGTACAACTACAGTACCTCTTTTCAGCTTCCTTGCTGCTCAGGCCTTCCACTTCAGGCTCTCATCTATCTCCTTAGATGCACACAGCGTCTATCTAGAAAGCAGCCCCTCACTGCTCTGATCCTCAGACTTGGGTCTCTGGCTTTCACTAGTGCACACCTGCACTCTCTGGACTCCTGGAGACCTCCTGTCTCTCTGGGTGGAGCCCAGAACCCTAATCCTGACTCTGCTATATGCCCAGGACCCACCTGCTAAATCAACCAGCCAGACTCCTGGCTGTTCCCAAAACCCGGTACCAGGATTGGAGATTCTGTCCCACCCAAAAACACTATGGAATCTCCGGGCTCCAGGGGTCCCCAAATGGATTTTACAAACTTTGGAGGAAACTGATAAAACAGATTCCTCCACTTTAAATACCCCTGGAGCCCCTCAACCTGCCTATTTGAGAACCCTGGGCGACAATTACTAGGACAGGGAACTGTACTGTCACAGTATGTAGAGCCAACCGTACATAAATAAGTGAATACATAAAAGTGCGTTGGAGGATAAATACGTAACTCTGTAATGATACAGATGAAAAAACTGCCATATAGGTGAGAGTACAGTTGTACTAGTACATGTTGTAATAATTATGGTAGATAAAAGAATGAATTGCGTAAGGATGAATGTATGGGTGAAATTGGTAATGGAAGTATTGGTGTTGGAAAAAAGTGCAGGCCTGACTCGCTGCACAATGCTGCGGTGACGCAATATAGCTAGTATTGACGGACCACATCAGGAATACTTGGTATAGCATGTGAAATATGCTAGCTCCATACAAAAGTTCATACTGAGGCATGATGGTAATGTAAAGGAGGTAGAGGTGTATCCTACCTACCTCAGCACCGTAGGAGGGATGTATACAGATGACATTGTCTGTTTGTTGTTATTGGTCTTGGAGACCTATAGATATACCATAATGTAGTGAGTGGAGACTGTGTAGAGTTGCCAGGTATACTAATAGAGATAGGTATCCTCAGAAACTCTAGACTTTAGTAGGAGTGAAAAGAATTGAAAGCATCCGTGGTTGTGACCTACCCAATGGTTGATTCCGGTATTGCAGCCTAAGATCTGTGACTGGATGTCCACGTCATTGCTGAGCTATTCCGGGCGATCCACCTATGCTGTGGCTGTGCAGCGTCTCCTGCTAACCTGCAGCCGTGTTGCACTCCGCAGCATTAGCGCTCATAGTATGGGTGCTCGGTGAGGTAAAGGTGAGCGGCCGTGTGACCCAGATCCTGGAAGTGCTCCCTTTGGTCATTGGAACGCATGCCGTCATTATTACAGACAGTGGGCGGGGTAATGTGTAGATCGCATCAGCGTCCTCTGGCCTGTCAGAGCCTGGAAAGGCAGTCTGTGGGAGGGCCTACATGCGTGGTGACCTGTGAGAGGTCACAGTACCAACTAGTGTATTTTAAGGCGAAGTAAATAGGGGGAGAAATGGAAGCACATTGTAATGTGTGGTTGATGTAAACCTAGATAATAGATATCTATATAGGTGAATATGAAACAAGGGTAAAACAAACAATTAGTTATGGAATGATTTAGAACTGATTATAAACTGATTGTATTATTAACTTTGATGAACTATTGGTGATTAATGCTGCTGGTGGCACTATATATTGATAAACTATTGATGATTATTGCTACTGGTGGCACTATATATGATGATGATACAGGAGATGTACTGGGTAAACGGAACATGTGTTTGTGTGTGAGCGAAGGGATGTAGACTCCATGTATGTATATATATATGTATATATGTATATGTAATATGTATATATATATATTTATATCTACATATGGAGAACGGACAGGGCAGGGCCAATCTCATGCTGGATAATTGGGGTTAGGGGAACACTCCTATACCACACCATGGACCTCTAAGTCTTTATTCATTCCAGAAGGAGCCAAGGAACCAAGGGTGAAAATCCAGAATGTCTCTCTCTTGCATAACTTCCAGAATCTTCTCCTACCATCAGAGTTTTTGTTGATGGCTTCAATGCCAAACACTTACAGGCCCACTGGGTTCCCATTATGGCAGTCTTTGAAATGACGTGGTACAGAGTAATTGTGTCTCTTTTTGTTTTTTGTGTTGGGGTTGTTCACGTTGCCATTGATGATGTTGCATTTGTGTTCACTGAACCTCACCCTTAATCGGCGTATAGTACGTCCAACATAAAGGAGACCACATGGGTTGATGAATTGTCCAATTCTGTGACTGTGGCCATCCAGGCCCACTACTTTTTTTTTTTATGGTGTGACATAAACGCACAGGCCCCACAGTTCTTGACCTCACATTTATAATTCCTTTTTGGTTGAATATTGATGACCAAGGGTCGATGTGGATCTTTGTTGTGTTCGGGGCTTTGCGTATTCTGCTTGGTGCTATGAGGCTTCTGAGATCTCTGTGTTTGCGAAATACAACTTCTGGTCTAGTGGGCAAGATTTGGCTCAGGACTGGATCTTGTTTCAAAATATTTAAATTGCGCTGGATGACTTGTTGAATGTCAAATGCTTTGGTACTAAATTGGGTGCTGAATCTAATGGAATTTGCCTTGTCCTGCTTGTTGCAGATCTTTTTGTTCTTTTTGATGGTTCTATTGTCTTTCTGTGTGCCATGTGGGTGGCCTTCCTCGTACTGCGTCCAATATTTCATTAAGGCTTGCTCCACACGGTCTTCTTTATACCCCTTTTCCAAGAATTTTCCTCTTAAGGGTAGACCCTAACTTTTCGTAGTCGCTCTTTCTGGTACAGGTTCTCCTTAACCTGCAGAATTGCCCGTATGGGATGTTGTGAATCCATTTGGGATGGTGGTGACTTTTGGCATGGAGGTAGGAATTGCCTGCGCTGAGTTTAAAGTGGGTCATGGAGAAAATGTTGCTCTCTTTGTCAACCTGTAGTTCTAGGTCTAAAAATACAAGTGAGACTTGGTCTATGATATGGGTAAATGACATGCTGAAAGGGTTGGAGTTACAATACTCAATGAAGCTGTTCAACTCTATTTCTGATCCATTCCAGACGATCAGAATGTCATCTATATATCTTGCATACAGGACAAGATGGGCCTTGAAGGGATTATTTGCCCAGATTGATAGGTCCTCCCAGAAGCCCATAAATAGATTTGCATAGCTTGGAGCAAATCTGGCTCCCATAGCTGTCCCTCTGACCTGCCTGTAAAATTCTCCCAAATAGGAGAAATAGTTGTGAGTCAGGCTGAACTCTATAGAGTCAATGAGGAACTTGGTTTGTAGGGGATGCAGATTACTCTTGGACAGATGCCTGGATGCCTGGACTGCCTGGATTCCAAATTTGTGTTCGATGGACGTGTAGAGTTATGATACGTCTAGCGACAGCCACTTGTATTGGGGGTGTCAGGTGAATGTAGAGAGGATCTCAAGCATGTGTTCTGAGTCTCTGATATAAGACAAGAGTTGTGTTACCAAATCTTGTAGGAAATGATCGATATAACACCCCATATTGCTTGTCAGGCTGTCTATCCCAGCGATAATGGGCCTTCTTGGTGTCGTCTTCTGATCTTTGTGAATCTTGGGGATATGATAAAAGTGAGGTGTTAGTGGGTGTGATTTGTTTAGAAATAGATGTTCACTTTTTGTGATAACACCATTGCTTTTGGCTCGATTGAGTAGTTGTTCCAGAGTGATTGTGTATCCTGGTAGGAAATCGGCTGGGAAATTCTCATAAGTATCTTTATCACCTAGGAGTCTCAAGGCCTCAGCCAGATAGTCTTCTCTATCCTGGATCAGCCTCCTCCTTTGTCTGCCTGCCTGATAATGATATCCTCCCTGTCCTTAAACCTCATGATGATTTCCTTTGGTACCTCACGATTACTGCCCAGAGTGTACCCAGATTTGGTGTTGGGGTGGCAATTCTGGAATATCTTTTTAACCTCATCCATCACTACTTCGTAAAATGTGGGGATATGTTAACCCTTGGCCCAATGGGGGTGAAATGCAGACTTAGGCTTAAAGTCCGTGTGTATGATCTATTTTTTCATAAAATCCATAAGTTCTGTTTCCATGGTAAGGTCCTCGCAAGCCCCTTCTAAGTACAGACTCTCCAAGTCTAAGAGAATGGGGTCCACATCTTAGGGATTCCTGTCTGATAGGGCACTCACAGTTGGGAATGACATCTTTGATGATAATTTTGAAAGAGCGAAATATTGCTTAAGGGTGAGATTACTCACAAATTTATTGAGGTCTACGAAAATTTCAAAGAGGTTCGGGGGATTTTTGGGGGCAAAATTCAAACCTTTGCTCAGGACATTTAACTTTGTATCATCGAATACTGAACTGGACAGGTTGTATATTTTGGTCGTAGTGTGCGTGGATGCTACCTCCTCCCTCTTTTTGGTGTTCTTTCTTCACCGCCGTCCTCTTCTTCTCCATTTTCTCTTTTTCTTCCCACCTTCGGTGGGGGGTCCAGATGGTTGACAGGTCGAGCTGTCCAATTTTCCACAGCTCCTTCCTCTAAAAAAGAAAAGGGAAGGGCATCTTCAAACGGATTGGTCTTTCTTAGAGTGTCAGCTGCCTGTTGGTCAATGGCATTGTAGAAGATAGTGTTGTCTGGTGGTTGGGCATGGTTCGTGCTTTTCTTGTCATTGATATCTTTATATCTGTTGGCATCACTCTTCACTTGCTCTTTTGGTTGTTGTACCCTGGCTCCTGAGGGCATGCCTGGGCCCGTTTCTCTGCCTGATTTTTTGGCCCATTTGGTTACACTATTGGGGGGAAAATTGGAAGAAGTTCCCACTGGCCTATTTCTGTGGGGTGCCTCCCTCTATGTTTCCCTTGTGCAGGATTGATCGCATTCCTACTGCTGTCTTTGTGCTAATTGTTGTGGGACCCTCCCTTGGTCCTCTGCCTGTTATTGTTTCTCCAATTACCATGGGTGTGATGTGAGGGTGTTTTAGGGTATTTGTTGTTGAGTGTATGTGTCTCAGGATGATATGTATGTGTATGGGTGCTGTCATCTTTCTTTTTCCATTCAAACTCTCGCCCATGTAGATAGGTAATCTATCTCTTTCAAATTTGCCAGATTTCTTACTGATAAGATTAGTTTCAAAGCTGACCATCTGGTCATTCATTTTCTTGCTACACTACCCACCCAGCCTCCTCTGTCTACCTATACATATTTTAACACACAAATCAGATTTGGCTCTTTAAGGCTCTGATGAAGAGGAAAACCCTTGAAACGCGTTAGCCAATCATTCGATCATCCCCTGTATGGATATCACCTTATATCAATCTACTAAGTGTTTAAAATTGCTTTTTATTCATATGTATGAATACGTAGTATTTCTCTGTATATACCTATTTTGTTTGTAATAAACTCCTTTTTAAAACAATTCAGGCATCAGGCCATGCGCCTTCCATTTCCTTTTTTATATTACACTTTAATCAATGGTCTAGACCTGGAGGGTTATATAATTTATGTTGATTATTTATTTGTTGTAGATGTAAAATATTATCGAGTGCTTTGCAACTGAGACCTTTTTTTTTTCTTTTTTTTTTTTCAGTTCAATTTGATGTCAAAGCTTTCAATTTCAAACTATTATTAGCAGCAAAATAAGCAGGAAATATGGCAAGATGAAAATCTATTTTTTTGCTGATGCATATAAATAACTCCCTGTGTCTGATATGTGGATAGAATTATACTTTATAAAACTTAACCCTGTGATGTGATTAAAAATTAGGTTTACAGAGCATTCAACAAGGCTCCCCTCTTCTTCACTAGCTCCAAAACCTTCCTGGAGACCTTGTTTATGTGGTGCTCCAGTAGTAGGAATGTTCTTATTCACATGGCCATGTTGCTGCCCGGTGATGTGGACACTTCTATCAGCATGGTCCCATGGCATGATGACATCACCGAAAGGGTGGTACAACTGGATTGCAGCGGTGGATCACCCGTCTTCACTCCCAAAAGTCGCTCCAGCAAGGGTCACATAATGGCAGACTCTGATGTGTTAAAGCACTGCTTTGGTTTTATTTATTCCTTTTTTAGAGGAGGGATGGGAGGATTAATCTTGGGATTTAAAGACAATGTCACCCTGCTCATTCGGGACAAAATGACAGTGCCATTGTGAAGCCTCCAACCTATCCCTGGTATACTCATCTTATCAGTGCTCCCTCACTGTTACTGCCTCTGTGTGTGCCAGTTCGGGGTATAGGAGCATGTGACCTCCTCTCATGTGACAGTGCTCAGGTCTAGCAACCATTGCTAGGGCCAAATGCTGTCACATGACTGGGGGGATCTAGACTGGGCAAGTGTAAGATAGCCCAGTTTTTCCTTGTGAAAGAAGAATTTTTGGTCATCTTTGTTCCAAATTTTTCTCTGTTTCATATCGTGATTTATTTGATAGGTATTGCATGATGTCTCAGCCTAATGGCCCGTACACACGATCCGAAAATTGGAGGAAAAATACCGCTTTCGACGCGATCGTACGATAATCGGATCATTAGTACAGAGCTTTCGAGAGCCGATCACGACAGTTCATCTGATATTATTCGATTGGACAAGCACGAAAATGTTCCTCGTACAATACCAGTACTGTACTGACGGAATAGCAGTCAGTACAGTTGTTGTCCGAAAATACATTACAAATACACTACAACACATGACATAACTTCCATAACAGGTGCATTAACAGTCACAGAACAAAATGTACATACAGTACTGGCCAAGATATTGAACGGCAAATTGAGGTTACAGGCGATACATGTTTTGCCAAACATTGGCTTCTTCAGGGGAAATAATGTTAATGACCTGTACAAGTATGTTGGCTCTATAAAAGACACAAAATTACATCTTAATAAATGATTACAGAAGAAATCATACATAGAAAATTAAATCATTAACAGTTTCAAGTCCTTTCTCTAAGGCCCCTTTCACACTGGGGCGGTGGGGGCGTCGGCGGTACAACAGCGCTATTTTTAGCGCTGCTGTACCGTCGTTCTTGCAGCTGTATTTGGCCGCTAGCGGTGCGGTTTCAACCCCCGCTGGCGGCCAAAAAAGAGTTAAAATCACTCGTACAGCGTGGCTATAGCCCCCCCCGGCCCCCTCCGCAATTGTCTCCTCCTTTCGGGGGCTTCTCCTCTGTTCCCCACTGCCGTGCCCGACTTTCCTTGGGTGCTGCATCGGCACCATGGACCACCCTGGACAATCTCAGTGCACATACCGCCGTTGGCTGTATGGACACCCAAGGGCTATATCTCTTCTTGAGTATCAGCTCGCTTTTTGGCCCCTGTCCTTGCACTGGTCCCCCTTATTCCATGCTCGATCGCTGGCCTCATTACAGCAGCCCCCTTGACGAGCATGTCTAGCCATGACTTCAGCCCTATTGGCCCTTGGCAGCTCTATGTTCCTCCAGAAGTCAAAGCCTGCATAGGACTTTGTCCAAACTTGCACAGGATTGATGTTATCCCTCCCTGCTTCACATTACAATGTCCAAGGCCCGGTGACTAGCTACTCAAGCCCAAGCTCTAAATCCTGGAAGGAGGTCATATGCTCACCAATACGGCCAAGATATTGAACGGCCAATTGAGGTTAAAGGCACATAGTGTTGGGAGAGCCCTGGGGAATGTGAATGTAAGTGGGTCAATATAACTTTGTTTTATATAGGTATGCATGACAACTTGAATCATACATAAATGCATGAACACATTTTTAACACATGGACTACTGGTCCATATTCATCTCAAATCGGCCTTGCTTCACATGTCTCGAATCCAAATCCATAAATCTATTCATCCAAGAATAGATATAGCTGCACACACACAATCAGATTTAAAGCGGGGGTCCACCTATCTATCGTTTTTTTTTTTTTTGAGTTCATTCACAAACTTTTCTTCTCAGCATTACATGCTCACATATTGTGTGTAATATGTCCGTGTCAGATTTCGTCGGAAAGAATAACTTATATTATTCACTGCAGGCGGTTTCCATCTTCATTGTTGGCATTTGAAGCCCACAAGCATTTATTTCCTGGATGTGGTGAATGCTGTGCTCCTAGCATTCACCGCTCGTTCCCGCACATGCTCAGTGGCATCCTGGGAAGCCTGAGACTAGCTCCCAGGAGTCTGGGAGAGGCTAGAAACACGCCTACTCCCACGGGAGGAGAACCAGGAAGTGCAAAGAAGAATAGAAAAATAAAAGGTAATTACGGCGATTAAATTTTTTTTAAACGGCATGTCAGCATCTAGGCAAGGAAGAGAATACATACAGATATTGTTCAAAATTTGGGTGGAACCCCACTTTAATACAGATTTTAGGACTATATTCAGCCTCAGCAAAATGTGTCCAGGGTCACTGTTCACTGTGCATCCCCTCCTCTCATCTGCATGACCGCAATTGAGTTAGCTGTTAATTTTTAAGAAGAAGTGTGCAAAGCACAATGCAAATTTCAGGTTGGCAGTGGTTAGCCTGCAGAACATATCACAGTACTGCAGATACTGGTTTACCATGCAGAATGTTGCCAGTAACCACTTCTCATCTGCCCAACTGCTTAGCAGGCTTCCAGGATGGTTTGGTGGTTCTATTTCAGAGAAGTAGAATGGGACATGGCTCTACAATTTTCTGCCTCTTTAACATACTATCAATTTGTTAAAATTACATAATGGATTTCACATAGATATTATCAGGACCAATTTTCTAATTTATGGAAGTGAATGAGGTGCCACATAAATCTGGAAACTGGCTGCTCTATTATCTGAGGATTAGGACATCCTCAGCCACTTTCAATTCCTATTATAAGCTATATGTAACTTTTTTTGCAATTGCATATTTTCTTCCAAGCAGTGAATATAGAAACAAAATGCAATCACATATAAATAGCCGAATGTTGCACTTTGTATGGAGTTCTTTCATAAACAAAAACTAAAAAGACTTTCATGGTTGTAAACTATCGATGCTAGCATCAAAGTTTCAGTTTTTGATTTGACTTAACTTTCTGCCTTAAAGCGGTTGTAAAGGTGTTTTTTTTTTTTTTTAAAATAACAAACATGTTATACTTACCTTCACTTTGCAGCTCGTTCTGCACAGAGTGGCCCCGAACCTCGTCTTCTGGGGTCCCTCGGCGGCTGTTTCAGCTCCTCCCCGCAAGCATTCACCACCTTAATGCGAGCTCCCTCGCACGGTGGTGAGTGCTTGCGGGCGCGCTCCCGTGATACAGCCGGCGGCTATAGCCGCTCGCTGTATCACTCGGCCCCGCCCCCCGGCGCGTCGCGTCATCGGATGTGATTGACAGCAGCGCGAGCCAATGGCTGCGCTGCTTTCAATCCATCCACTGCAGCCAATCAGCGGCCAGGGTGAGCGGAGGAACAGATGTCGGGAACGCGAAGCTGACTTTCGAGGCGTCAGGTAAGTAAAACGGGGGGCCTGGGGGCGGCGGTTCTGTCAGAAGTTTTTTCACCTTAATGCATAGAATGCATTAAGGTGAAAAAATTTTTACCTTTACAACCCCTTTAAGTCTCTCTTTAAAATAAATACAGCAATTGACATTTACAAAAAATGATGTAAAAAGACTAAAAGCTACTGATCAGACTACTGAATACTTTGCTATCAATTCTCTTTCTAACATCTTCTTGTTGATGCTGGTTGCAGCACATACAGTAGCTGCCCAACATTGTGTCTTAATTATATCATTATTACATGTCCTGGGAAAATGACAGTTCATTTTAATTATATCAGAACAGAGAGCAAACAAGATCTGTGGCCTGTTTTCCCTCCATCTGTTCCATTGGAACCGACTTATAAAAACTACAGCAAAGTGAAGCTGTTGTTTATCATCCTAATGGTGTGCTATTGTCTTTTTTCCATCCAACGTTTGAGAGCGAAGGCTGATGTGATGACTGTGAGAACTGTGAGAGCTTGTTTTGAGAGCAAACTTGTAATGCACCTTAGAATATTGTCAGTAGATTCATTTGCTCATACTTCTAGGTGGGTGTATTCCTCTTTAGTCGTTTTACGATTAATCACGGAATTTATAATTTGGGAAATTTAGGCAAATACTGACCTCAGCCTATAATGTTGCACTAACCTCTTCTACCTCCCTTTAGCATGCCACTATTGGTCAGTAAGATCTTCTATCGTAGTAATGGACTGACATGGCAGCATCTGTAGATAAGAAGTTTATTTAAAGCCAAAAATTGTATTTGGCTATAAAAAGCTCTGTAGGTTCCAGGAGCTGGGAGGAAACTCTGTAGACAAGAAATAGCCAGCTCTAGGAGCCAGCATTAAACACCTGCTGACAGTTTTCTAGGACGATCTATAGGAGAGGTAAACTTTCAGGAAGATTCCAAAGAAATACAATGCCGTCAAAATACATTTTGAATGAAAAGCTTTACATTTTTTAAAATTGTGCTTTGATCTTGAATCCATCTTTACATCAATTTTTACTGAAATTTCTAATCTGGTTGCAGCCTATCTCTTTAATTATTGGCATATCTAATTTATTATCATTCCTTCACTTCTGATCCTTGTTAACTTGAAGGTATTACATTTTCATTCAATATGACCAAATATCATCCCAACTCTGCCTATGCCTATGTTCAGAAAGCAAGCCAAAGTTAGATAGAAAAGAGACTACAAAAAAAAAAACATTACAATAGCGGAAAACACAAGTCTCTCTTTTTATTGCAAGTTGGCTACGCAGCTTTGGCATTGGAAATACTATCAAAAAAGGGAGCAGCGCTGTGAATGTTATAGGCTTAGATTAGGCCAATATAAGTATGAGTGATTAAATATAAATATATTACATTGAGTAAATATTAGGATAAGTAATAAATAATAAAGCTCATAATCAAATCTTATAAATCATATAAATCAATAACAGTTCTATTCCGTGATCAAAAATCCAAAAGGTGAGGTAGGTAAAGAACCAAAGGCAGGGGTCCCCGTCTGAGGCAGAAATGTTGGTAAGATTGGGTAAATCCTTCACCGCACCACTGTGATATGAATAAAATGCGCGCTTACCAACCGGCAAGCATAGGAAAGCTTGCGACCTTAACCCGGTCGGGGCCTTTCTTGGGATGGAGACACCAATATACCACTCCTTAAACCGTACAGTAGCCCGCTATCCGCCACGCACAGACAAAACCTGGATTATGGGGATAGTAGCCTACAAGTCGCTGTCACCCACACGTGTGCTCAGCTCTGGCAGACGGCTCCTGCACTGCAGACACTTAGTACCGCATCTTCTTCCTCACACTTCACCCTGCTCACGGTTGCTATGTGAGGTGACATCACTGTAACTAGAATTCCCATTGGCTGGGAAGAGACCGCGCTGTTTTTGCTGCTTGTCTGTGGATCCAGAAGAGAGAAGTTGCTGTGGTCAGTGAGGGCACTTCCTGTGAGATTAACTCCTAGTTAGGAGTAGAGTATCCCCATAATCCAGGTTTTGTCTGTGCGTGGCGGATAGCGGGCTACTGTACGGTTTAAGGAGTGGTATATTGGTGTCTCCATCCCAAGAAAGGCCCCGACCGGGTTAAGGTCGCAAGCTTTCCTATGCTTGCCGGTTGGAAAGCGCGCATTTTATTCATATCACAGTGGTGCGGTGAAGGATTTACCCGATCTTACCAACATTTCTGCCTCAGACGGGGACCCCTGCCTTTGGTTCTTTACCTACCTCACCTTTTGGATTTTTGATCACGGAATAGAACTGTTATTGATTTATATGATTTATAAGATTTGATTATGAACTTTATTATTTATTACTTATCCTAATATTTACTCAATGTAATATATTTATATTTAATCACTCATACTTATATTGGCCTAATCTAAGCCTATAACATTCACAGCGCTGCTCCCTTTTTTGATTGTCTTTAGTGTGTGTATCTCACCTTTTAGCGGCTGCTTTTGCTATTCAATTTAATTGTTTGTCACCATATGACTTGATTGTGTTAATTTTCTGCATTTATATAGCGCGGTGGTCTTTTCCCCTTTTAATTGGAAATACTAGTTGAACCAAGGAGTGGCTGCATTGATAAAAAAAACATTTAAAGGAATATTTTAATAATTAAAAGGAAATGTTTTACTAATTTTTTTTATTGAGGTTTGTAGTACTGGTTACAGTGAATAGAGATAGACACATTGATAAAACATCAGTCAAATGTGAAGGGTATTATTATAACATCACAAATTTCACACACACAAAAAATATACTTGAAAAGAGCTTTTTTTGTTGTGACTAGAGTGTAGACAAGGTTCCACTGAGAACATAGATAAAATTAGTCATCTATGGTTAGCCTTTTGTCATTGTGTTATACCGAGTCTCTTTAAAGCTTACTCCTGTCCCACTTATGTTCACCATGTCTGCACCCCCCCTCTACTGCTATCTTGACATATATAATTGAAGGTTTTGTCAAATGTGTCTTTATAATGAAATGTGTTCCCATTTTCCTTTTTCATTCACCATATGCGCATTGTCATTTTAGGCAGTTTGTGTGCTTTTATAATTATCTGCATCTGTTGTTATGATGTACTCCATATCTTTTGGAAGGTATCATGTCTCATAGTTAACTTTATGTGATGTTGTATTGAGATCTCCTGTAACGACAGTCATATATTGAGTGATTTTCACAAGCAATGCAGCAGATAACCTAACTGAAAGCAAATTTGTAGTTTTATTTTATTTTTTTAAATTTCTGCCCCAGGCTTCATAAAAAAAAGGGAAATAAATGCAGCTCTGGCAGCAGAACCCAACTTGTGTCCAAGCTGTCTCCCTCAGACTAGTTTCTACTTTGCTGGTCCTCTTCCACATCTCGTGTGTGACGAAGGTGTATAGGACAAATCTCCTGGGGGTATATCCCCACAGTGGCCTAGAATCACAGTACAATACTGCAATGGGCAGAACCAAATTGATAATGTCAGCACCGCTTTCTGCAGTATTGACTGAAGGAGTTTGATGGCACACACAGAAGGGCGGGGATTTCCAGATATTGCTGGTTTTCAGATATTTAAACTAAAGAATAAAGATGATAATATGCAAAATAAAATGTGGCTTATTCACACTGTACGTGTTTTTCAAAACACAAATACTTTCATAGAAAAATTTACTATGCATTATATACCCATGGTGTTTAGATAATTTCTAGTTCTGTCTCTTCTCTAATTATGAACTTTAAAATGCATGTAAAACACATTTAAATGTGTTTAAATTGCATATACAAGCTTTTAATTTATTCCAAGGAATGCTAACAATATATGTAAAATGCTGCATTCTGCAACACACTGCTAATTGAAAAAAAGGGGCAGTTGAAAACATATATTTTTTGATTATCCTTGCGTTTTGCCTATATCGTGAAATACAATGAGAAGTAAATTGTATGGTCTGTATAGGTGTAGCACCCTCTTGGTGCTAGAATAGGATGTACATTTTGTTTTTGTTTTTGTTAGTGTAGGTAAATTTAGGCTTGGCTGGCAGCCAGGTCTGTATTTAATCTGGGTCAGGGTGAGTGATCCAGGGAGGCTAGATGACTCATCAGGCAGCATCTCTAGTACCTCCCCCTACTTACTGGAAACTTGGAGAAGTTTACAGAAGAATGGAAAGGAGGTTAGGAGGAGCTGCCTGTAGTATTGAGAGTATTGAAGAGGAGGAAGTTGCCTCAGGTCTGGGGCTTGGGAGCTGGAGGGATCTCCTAACAACACACGGAGGAGTCCTGTCCAGAGGCACGGGAGCGGGGGTGAGGACAGCAGGAGCCAGCTAGCACATCTGGGAGATCTCCAGGAAGAAGGCAGCCGGGTGGCTGGTGAGTGTGGCAGTCTGGGAGGACTGTGGGAAGTAGCCGGGAATGCTGGTGAGGGGGGCAGCTGTGGCCAGGTGGGCTGGCAGTGCCTGAGGAGGTGGTGCTGAGATCAGTCTACACAATCAAAGGGCCCGCAGTCCCTGCCTGTAAAAAGGCTTCTGCTTGATCTGGCTGAGTGCCTTGCCAGATCCACTAAACAGTGTTCCAGCTGGGTCTGAGTTGTTCTGCAAGCAGGTGATGTGCTAGAGGAAGAGGAGTGTATATAAAAAGTGTATATAGTTAAAGTAAAGAGACTTTGTTCCAGTCGGGTGGGCATCCCATAATACCCCTATCCCCATTCAAGTTTATTAACCCCTAAATAAAAAAACAAAGTTGCTGGACTGTTTTCCTGTCTTGGGTGGGCCTGTGGGGGGGTCTGTGTACATGGCTGTGCAGGGTGGGGGATCCCTATTCACTGACGGCTCCTACAGGGGATGTGCCACATAGGAAAGAAATCTTAAAATGTAAACCTAATATATTAAAAACTCAAAAATGCAAAACATGCACAAGGACATATAAACTAATAAAGCAGAAAGAACACAGCAGACCAATGTTTGTAAATGAGCAAGACAGATTGGTTTCTGCATTGTATATAGGGTCGCAAATAGTAATGTTTGTATTTAAATCATATAAACAGGCACAGCAGATGATCTGTTATGCTGTCAGTCTCAGCGAAACGTGTGAAAATCCCACATCTGCTATTCTTTTTCCATATGATTTTCAGATGGAAATAACTTGCTATTTCTATATTTGTCTATTTTCCTAAGGAGTCATAAACAGAATATCTAGAGTCCTATTCCACTACTCTCTGTTATACCCATATACCTGATTTATACAGCCAAAGCATCTTGGAGACATTTACAGTGCAAATATAACATAAATCCATATACAATACTTTTATTCCTGTTTATGTTCATTGTTGGTTGTTGGACAAATACAATTTCCTGATGAGTACAAAAAAGCAAGTAGGGTATGCATCCTGCATTTGACACCAGAGCATTTTACTAACAAGTACTCAGGTCTATAGCCTTGCAGGTCTCTCTGTGGGCATGCATGCAAGATCAACGAATATAAATGTCTTAATGTTGCACCATATAAATACATTTGACAGCAGCCTATGGGTATACCAGACAGGCAGTTAGTAGAAATGTCTCTGTACTGTAGCTGTACACTGTCATTGTTCTACATAGCCCATAAGGCTTTGTGCTAATGAAAATCTGTAATGATTCTATCATTCTAGATAATATAATTTGAATCACCTTAGATAATAATAATGTAGTGCAGACAATGGTACAGAGTTGAAACATTACATCCTCTCAAACATGCTACATTCACTGAAAATACTGATGATTGTGATGAGCAAACGAATCATAATTCTCTCTGTCTTTACTACAAAACCCAAATTTGCCTTACCAGTGCAAGTCTGATCCACAAATCAAAGATGTTTCTTTTTAAGGCTCCCAACATTCTACCCCCTTTCTAGGTTTGGAAATTATGAAAATAATAATTTATTTGCTCCTAACAGGGCATCCCTTTCCCTATATGTTTTTTTTTTATTTTGTTGATTTAGCCAGTCTCCTCCTGGAGGACGTCTAAATGGAGCCACAAAGTTTAAGTGGGGAAGAAATGTAATAGAATTCCTATTTTAGTGAAAATTTACTTTGCAAAGAATATCCCAGAATAAGCAAGAAAACTTAAAAAAACTGAATTTTCTGCTTGCATATAATTGTAAGCCCTACCTTTTTTTTTTACTAAATTAAGTGAATTTTCATGAATGAAGTTAAAGTATATTGTAATCCAAATTTTCAGTTGTTATAAATGTGTGTGTTTTCTCTGTAGATGTCAATGAAGAAACCGTCCTCTCTTTGCTGTCAATACCTGTTAATCCTGCCAGTTGCCAGAACCTGCTTTTGCAATCTGAGCACGCCAAGCATGGAAGCAGATCCATTCTGGCATGGTCAATTTGCATGGTCATGGTTTGCATGGTCAGTTTGCATAATGGAGCATCTCTCTTGGTGTTTATTATTATTATACAGGTTTTTATGTAGTGCGTATGACATTGTGCTCACGCACAGTAGGGTTGATTTACTAAAACTAGAGAGTGCAAAATCTGGTGCAGCTGTGCGTAGTAACCAATCAGCTTCTAACTTCAGCTTGTTCAATTAAACTTTGACAAAAAAAACCTGCAAGCAGAGTCTAGAGACACGCCTCACACTGTGAGAGAGGCTGTGCGTTCCAGTGACTTGCAAATTAATTTTCACTTTGTGTTATCTCATTCACTAAGATAAGTGAAAAATCACTTTGAAAGTTAATATGCTCTATTCACTGTGTATCATTACTTTCCCTAGCCTTGCCCTTTTAAGGCTGCATTCACACCTTGGCATTTGAATCGTGGGCAGAATCACCACGATTCTGCCCACGATTTCAAAACTCTCTGCTAAAATGACACATTGCACAATGTGAATTTCAGATGCCATTCATTTTAATGGCACCTAAAAATGCGGTGGGGTTCTGCCGCGACTGTCGCGCGATTTCAAAACGCTCTGCAATCGCTGCTAAGCGCATCGTGCAAGGTTTTTTTGGGCGACAAGCTTCACATAATGCGGTTTGCCGCAACTGAAGTGCGATTTAATATGTGAAAATCGCGGCAGAACCATACTGCATTTTTAGGTGCCATTAAAATAAATGGCATCTGAAATTCATGTTGTGCTATTTGTCATTTTAGCAGAGCGTTTTGAAGTTGCGGGCAGAATCGTGGTGATTTTGCCCATGATTCAAAATGCCCAGGTGTGAATGCAGCCTAAATGAGTGCTTTAATAAGGCTGTTTGGAATGTCTGTACAACTGAACTGGTTCAATATATAGCTTTTATATAGACAAAGAAGTACCTCTGCGCTACCTGTATGTAAACTATATGTGCATACAAAGTGTCAAAAATATTGAACGGGTTGCTGCAACACCTAATGTGTTCCCACAGTGAATTAACCAAGTAGTGTAAGTAGAGTTGCATCTTAGATCGTGATACATAAGCCTCGTACACATGATCGGATTTTCCGTAGACAAAACGTCAGACTTTTGTCTGAAGGGCTTTGGCCAGGAACTTGTCTTGCATACAAACGGCAAGGAATTGTCAGCCAAAAAACGCGAACGTGCGTCTAGTACTTCAACGTAGTAGACGTACTACAAGCTGATAAAGAGGAAGTTCAATTGTCATGCGCCACCCTTTGGGCTCCTTCTGCTAATTTCATGTTAGTAGAAGTTTGGTGAGTGTTGATCTGTGCATTTCATTTTGCGCTTTTCATTTTGCTCTTTTCATTTTTATGCTTTTCATTTCGCACTTTTCATTTCGTGCTTTTCAGTTCGTTACTGAACGGCCGTTCGTCAACCAGCCATGTTGCAGAATGGGAGGAGGTAATATGTTATTTATTATTGGCCTTGGAGTTATTGCTTTGACCCAAGTCCAGTCCAGGAACAGGAGGAGGAGGATTTCTTGGACCAAAAATTGGTTGCTTTATTAATCGTGACCAATTATATCATATGCCTTTGCTGCGGGAGCTCCAGGAGAATAATCTGGATGATTTTCAGAATTATCTCCGGATGACGGACCCCTGCTTTCACCAACTCTTGGCATTGTTGATCCCCTATATTAAGAAGCAGGACACATGCATGAGGCTTTTATTCTATTTTTTGGTTGAATAATGATTTGATTTGTTATATTTTCTATATTTTTGGATACATAGAATGCACTTTTTGGTTAAGTTCTATTGGTAGATAGCATGTCAAATTTTATTTGTTTTCTTTTTTTAAATAAAAAAATTGTGTAGAATAATACTTGGCTATTTGTTTTACTTCAAATGACAGTTTGGGAGTAGGCAGGTACAATTAAAAAATACAATGTAAAATTAACAAGGGACACCTACATAGTTGTATCTTTGATCTTAAAAACTACTGGATAATGGTGTTGTGGTAACTTGAAAAAAATTTAAAAAACAATAATATTATTCTTGATATCACTATAAAAAAAAGCCTTTTTAAATACGTTTGGCAGAACTCCGTCAGTATCACCAGCAAAGCAGCTTCATTATTATCCCATTAAAGAAGAAGAGAATGTGCGCTGCATTTCGACATTTCATAATTTGCTGCATCACGAATGTTAATTCTCTATTACGAGCGCTAGTTTTACAAGACCAACCGATTCTGGCTCACCCTTGCTTCCGAGCATGCGTTTTGTACTTTGGACTTTTGTTCGATGGACTTGTATATACATGCTCGGAAAATCCGACAACAGACCGTTGTCCGCGGAAAATTTATAAACCTGCCATCCAACATTTGTTCAAGGAAAGTTGGCCTACAATTGTCTGATGAAGCGTACAAACGGTCGGATTTTCCGCTAACAGCCTGTCATCACACAATTCCTGTCGGAAAATCCGAACGTGTGTACGAGGCTTTAGAAGTAGTCCATACTTTGATACGAGTAAATCCACATATAATGATGAAAAACCATATAGTCTGCTTCCACCTCCGTTAAACACCTCCATGCTCACAGAACTCTCACCTTCATAAATATGCAAATACGCCATATAATCAAACTCGATAGATGATATGGTCATCCTCGAATCCAAGCGTTCTCCTAATCTTTCCAAATGAACTTGTTCAAAAATGGGGAGCTGGTCTCTTTAAGGCACTGATAGATGCACTCAACAGCATGTTAGGACAAAGCATAAAGTGTCTCCCATAGTGTAGTATTTAAATAACACCAATTTATTTGATTAAAATAACTCTTACATCAGGGCGTCCCGAAAGTGATATGAGAGGCCGACACATTCAGTATTTTAACTATTTGGATGCATTTTTATTACTTGTTTTATGTACAGGTTCTGTGAGTATGGAGGTGTTTAATGGAGGTGGAAGCACGCTACATGGTTTTTCATAATTATATGTGGATTTATTCGTACCAAGGAAGTGGACTATTTCTATGTATCACAATTGAAGACTATAGACTTGTCACTTATTATACATCCAGGACTGATGTTCTTTGGTTGCAGACTTTATTTGTATTTTTTTACAGATGTGTTTATATAGTATTATCACTTTAGATAACCATTATAGAGGCAATTTTATGACACCTTGTATTATAGGCTGTGCAACTCCATTTACACTACTCGGTTAATAGTTTTTATATTTTCGCCAAAGACAAATAGAACTATAGTTGATCAACCTGACTTGGCACTGGACAAATAGACAATGCATTATACATATCTTTGATTTTTATAATACATTCCCCTTATATTCTGCTCAGACCTAGGACAATATTCTTAAAGACATCACATGCTAAAATATGTGAGTCTTTCTGATGATCAGATGCAGCAATGGGTTTCGAGGGCATTGTAGGAAAGACAAGAGTTACTGCTTACTGTCAAGCATCTGCCAAATACAGCTGATGAGTAAATGTTCTGTAATACTGAGAACCTGGTGTTCATGCTGAGACTCTGACATCACTTTACATCAGTGGTAGAGATCTCACAAATTTGCTGATTGCACTGGTATCTGAAATTCAAAGCTTGCCTAGAGAAAGAAAAGAGATCAATCAATGCAACCAGAGAAAGAGGTGACGCAGGATGATACATGTTTCTTTTAAGTCGCTCAGAGAAGCATTAAAGTATGATCGTGTAGTAGGTATTGTTAAACAATGAGGAAAAGTAGTTGAAGTAAATCTAGGCAATTCATACTGAGCAAATGATGAAAAAGTACTTACAGATATAAGCAGCGGAATTTATATGCCTGCACACATGACCTCTCAAGCCTCTCTTTTGGTTTTGACTGGCATCGCATTGGCCCCTAATTAATGATTTATGTGATTGTGTTGGAAACATTAGACCAGCCATTCTCAGCCAGGGTTCTGTGGAACCATAAGGTTCCTCCTGAGATTGCTAGTGGTTTCTTGACTGTGACTAACTGACCTCCCAGCTAATGGTACATACATAGTTCCAAGTCATTATGGCACCACCTGGCAGAGCCAGCGACATGACACTAATGATTTTTTTTAGCTTCTTTTGAGGGTAACATTGTTCCACTGACCACCAATGTAGAAGCATTGATAGTTCAAATTATTTTTTTTAGCTGGGGTTTTATGAGACCTAAAATTTATTTTAAGGGTTCCCCTGGGGTAAAAAGTTTGAGAACGGCTGCATTGGACTATAAACTCTATGGGGGAAGGCATGATGTTAATAGTTCAGTATTCTCTGTAAAGCACCAAAGTATATGTTGGCCGGATTAAAATAACCTGAAACTAAATGACAAAACAACAAAGGAAAGTGTTATCCCTGACACACTTATAAATTATATGCAATTTGTAAAATTGGGTTTAAAGTGTTAGTTTACCTTTACAGAAAAAACGTAAAGGTAAACTAACAATGGACACCCTCCCCACCCCATGTGCTTATCTCAGCAGCCACTCCAGCGGTCCAGGGATTTGAAATCCCCACTCTTCTTCGTTTTCACTGTCAGCACTTTCACTGACCAGATGGATTCTGATTGGTCAACACTGGTCACAGTGACAGTTCTGAGCAGTCAGAATTGACTTGGTCCATCCCAGAAGTTCTGACGGAGTAGGAAAAGAGCATGGATTTTTAAATCCCCCGATCGCTGAAGCGGCTTAGGAAGTGCTGACAATTCGGGAACCCCGGAAGTAAGTACATCGGGGACAAAGGGTGGGGAAAGTGTCCGGTACTAAGTACAGCCCCAAAGTTGAGTACAGCTAGGACCAGGAGATGGAGGGTGGGGGGGTGGAGGGTGTCTAGTGTTAGTTCACTTTTACATTTTTTCTCCAAAGGTAAAACAACCCTTTCAAGATGGTGACCACACACGTTTATGGATCTCTAGGACAGCATAAGTAGAGGCTCTCATTTGCCTACTGGCTTGTCATTTGCCTCTTGCTACTTTTAATGCTCAGGGATGCAGAATCTGCATACAGCAACATTTTCTTATATCATAAATTACTGTGAAGGGGAAAGGGTTGGCATTTTAGGTATAAAAAAGTAGATTGCTACTGCAATGATGAGAATAGTTTATTGAAATGGAAATATTAGTCAGAGATACATGATCAGGTGAGGAAAAAACTTGAAGGCAGTCCTTTAAAATGATGCTAGGCTATTTATCCAAATTATACATATGTCACAGGGTCTTGTTTAAAGTTGACAAAACTTTACATTTGTTAATACATCCTAACATCATGCTTAGTAGATTCATGGAATAATTATCATCAACCAATAACCCTTTGCTGTTTTCAACTCATTGCAACATACTACAGCACATACTACTTATTTTTGCTGCCAGGACAATTAAGCCTCCTTGACTGTAGCTGCTAGGAAGAATCCAAGCAGCTAGAATCCTAGAATCCACAATGAGTGGACCAGGTGCAGTCTGGCTCCCGACATCTGCACTTATGTTTGGATCTGGAGCTGTCTCCCACATGACACTGTCTCTGCTTGCGGACCTTCATGGTACAAAACAGAGAGAATACTTGGTTTCTGTGGTAACTGCTTTGTCAGCGATGTCTGTGTATCTAACAAATCCGGACGCTCTCCACTATGCAGACAAAGGCATCTCGATTTAGCAGCGTTTCTGCAGCTGAGCCTATCAGCAGAAACACAGCAGAGCAACAAAGATCAAGCTGTGTACAAAAAAATATAAAAGCAAGTAGAGATAAAGAGTTATATGAAACCACAAAATGTTTGTGAGCTAGTGTATAGAACAGATCATCATCAGCATCTGATGAGGATTTGATGAGGCAGTAATAAAGGACATTTATAATTTAGGGTTACTTTGAGCTCTTATTTCTTGCTTTAGATTGCCTACAAATCAATTGGGCAGTAGATCTGTAAACAGGAGCATTCTGCTTGGCCAAACATTCCTGGTTATGTCAGTAGAGAAGACACAGGCAGGAGACACTGCCACCTACAGGAGGTTGGGACACTTGCAAACAAATAAAGGTTAAAGCGGTTGTAAAGGTATTTTTTTTTTTTTTTAAAAATAACAAACATATCATACTTACCTTCACTGTGCAGCTCGTTCTGCACAGAGTGGCCCCGAACCTGGTCTTCTGGGGTCCCTCGGCGGCTGTCTCAGCTCCTCCCCGCAAGCATTCACCACCTTAATGCGAGCTCCCTCGCATGGTGGTGAGTGCTTGCGGGCGCGCTCCCGTGATACAGCGGGCGGCTATAGCCGCTCGCTGTATCACTCGGCCCCGCCCCCCGGCGCGCCGCGTCATCGGATGTGATTGACAGCAGCGCGAGCCAATGGCTGCGCTGCTTTCAATCCATCCACTGCAGCCAATCAGCGACCAGGCTGAGCTGCAGCGAAGATGACAAGAACGTGCAGCGAAGATTCGAGGCGTCAGGTAAGTAAAACGGGGGGGCTGGGGGCGGCGGTACTGTCAAAAGTTTTTTCACCTTAATGCATAGAATGCATTAAGGTGAAAAAATTTTTACCTTTACAACCCCTTTAAGGCTGGGTTCACACTATCTTCGCATGCAGCTCACAGCAGGGGTCCGGTGCATCCCATTTCAGGTCCGATTTCAGCCCAAATTTTTGGCTGAATTTGGATCTGAAACGGAACCAACAGACGCACAGGGATCCTGTGCAAATTCTCACTGGAGCTGCAATGGAAATATGTGAACAGGTTCCATAGAGAGCCGGTCAAAATCTCCTGCTATTGTGAATTGAACCCGCATCCAATTCGCAATAGTGTGAACCCAGCCTAAAGCAAGTCCCTGTATAACCCCACCTTTAACTATCATGCCTCAATTTTTGCTAGAAGATTGGATGCCTTTTCCTCAGCTCTGCCAACTATGCCTACTATAATTTTGCCAAACCTAATAGTCTTATTTTTAGTTTTTTCTCTGACTTCAATCAAAATACTTGGTACACCTTTAATATTTTCTCCTCTAAATCACTTGCTTGACCTAGTCTCCACACAGCCTTAGTCTAGATTGGTGTATCCTTAGAAGCATCTTTGTAGGCTGTACCTGGACCCTACTATTCTGGAAGATTGTGGGGCTAGCCTGGAATGTGGTAGTGGGCTCTGCACTTGTGGCGCTTTCCAGACCTTTGTGTACTGTGTTAGCTGCAGAGAACTTTCTAGCTCAAGAGCTATAGTACAGTCTCTGCTGTCACCCTGTCTCTGAAAGTTTACTTAGTAAGTAAACCTGGTTGGGCTGAAGCATTATGAGCTACCTCATTGTTGTACAGTTGTGCATTTTTAAAAGTCTCCCTCCACTGCTAAGGGACCCAGGTGTTTACACCATCAGTTAGGTGGAGTGATGCTTTGAGTGCTTTCTCCTGCCATTCAGCCTATAAGAAACACCCTCCAGTTGCTGACCATGCTTCTGCTGCTCATGCTTCTGAAGCACCACATCGATAATCTGGTCTCGTTCCACTGCCTGCCAATATTGACTCGGTTACCTTTAGCCACCTGAAAACCCTCAGCACCTGCTGCTTGAGATTTCAGGCCTTGTCTCGCTTTCGGCCTTATTGTTTACGTCTACTTGGTGAAAAATATGTTCACAGAGGACAGTTCCATTGCAACCAGTGACCTCAGCCCATACTCCCCTATTGGTTTAGGGGCCTTTACTCTGTATCCTCAGAAGGAGCCAATCCTGGGAACCCTCTTGTTATGGGGTGGTCCCAATCGGAGTCTCCAGCTCCATCAGGTCAGGCTGAGGCCTCCCCACAAGGACCTCCATGTCCACGATGGACTTTTTATTACCTTTTGCCCAATTACTAGCGCAATCTGCCTGCAGAGACTTTAAGTGTGCTCTCCTACCCTCCCGTCAAAATTTAGCTCTGACCCTTCTGGGTCTTTATCTTAGAGTAATACTAAAGTCTCATTTTTTGTGTTTAAAAATAATTAGCATGTCAATACTTACCTGCTCTGTTTAGTGGTTTTGCACAGAGCAGCGGCAATCCTTCTCTTCTTGGGTCCCTCACAGGCCCTTCTGGACCCTCCCTTCTGCCGAGTGCCCCCACAGCAAGCATGAAGCCGTGGCTAGGAAACACCCCTCTCTCTCCTCATTGGCTTACTGACTTTGATTGACAGAAGCGGGAGCCAATGGCGCTCAGCTGCTGTCTCAGCCAATGAGGAGGGAGAGCCGCGGGCAGTTGTGTCTCTCCTGCAACATTCCTGGATAGAGATAGGCTCAGGTAAGTATTGGGGGAGCTGAGGGAGTTGCTACACACAGAAAGTTTTTTTATCTTAATGCATTAAGATAAAAAAACCTGCTGCCTTTACAAGGCCTTACAGTCTACCCTTGAAGAGGCTGATTTTGAGCCACCTGTGAATGACTTACAAGGGTTTTTTTTCTAACCTGATGGATGCAGTACATACTGTTCTGCATTTAGAGGATCAGCCTGCTATTCTAAGCCTAAAGACTTTTATGCCGCGTACACACGGTCGGATTTTTCGTCTACAAAAGTCCGACAGCCTGTCCGACAGACTTCCGGCGGACTTTCGGCGGACTTGCAGCAGACTTTCTAATGAACGGACTTGCCTACACACGACCACACAAAAGTCCGACGGATTCGTACGTGATGACGTACACCGGACTAAAATAAGGAAGTTCATAGCCAGTAGCCAATAGCTGCCCTAGCATGGGTTTTTGTCCGTCGGACTAGCACACAGACGAGCGGATTTCGGGTCCGTCGTAGTTACGACGTAAAGATTTGAAGCATGTTTCAAATCTAAAGTCCGTCCGATTTGAGGCTGAAAAAGTCTGCTGAAAGTCCGGAGAAGCCCACACACGAACGGATTACCAGCCAGCTTTAGTCCGTCGGCGTCCGTTGGACTTTTGTAGACGAAAAGTCCGACCGTGTGTACGCGGCATTAGAGCTTCAAAGACCTGCTCACTGCACCTGATTTAAGCTATTCCTCTATGAGGACTGGAAATAACCTATAGAAAACTACATTCCTACTGTGAATTTGATGGAGCTTTTTCCCTTTCAAAGATTGCAAAGTGGTCTCTGCCCACTGTAAACACTCCAGCTATCCACCTTATCAAGCGTACAACTAAATGGGTTGATTGTGTTTTATCGTTAAGGAGTTTACTGACAGGTAGTTGCATTCTCTACATTAATCCCAGTTTGAAATAAAAGGTGTGACTCCCTGTTCTGTTCAGTAACTTTGATTTGGCAAACCCCATTGCAGGGGCAGGTCCTTGTGTCAAATGTCCACAGCCCTGAGTTTCTGAGTTTTAGTTAAGTGGCTTCCTACAAGCATCTAAGCTTGCGTCACCTTACATTTTTTTTTTTAAAGCTTAATTGAACAAGCTGAAGTTAGAAGCTGATTGGCTACCATCATAGATGCACCAGATTTTGCACTATCCAGTTGTAATAAATCAGCCCTTTTGACTACGTGCTTAGAATTTTATTGTTATGTTACGTAGTTATATATAGTTACATACAGTAGTAGGTGAGGTTGAAAAAAGACACAAGTCCATCAAGTCCAACCTAAGTGTATGATTATATGTCAGTATTACATTGAATATCCCTGTATGTTGTGATCGTTCAGGTGCTTATCTAATAGTTTTTTTAAACTATCGATGCTCCCTGCTAATACCACCGCCTGTGGAAGGGAATTCCACATTTTTGCCACTCTTACAGTAAAGAACCCTCTACGTAGTTTAAGGTTAAACCTCTTTTCTTCTAAATTTAATGAGTGGCCATGTGTCTTGTTGAACTCCCTTCCGTGAAAAAGTTTTATCCCTATTGTGGGGTCACCAGTACGGTATTTGTAAATTGAAATCACCCCCTCTCAAGCGTGTCTTCTCCAGAGAGAATAAGTTCAGTGCTCACAACCTTTCCTCATAACTAATATGTTCCAGACTCTTTATTAGCTTTGTTGCCCTTCTTTGTACTCACTCAATTTCCAGTACATCCTTCCTGAGGACTGGTGCCTAGAACTGGACAGCATACTCTAGGTGCGGCCGGACCAGAGTCTTGTAGAGCAGGATAATTACCTTTTTTTTCTCTGGAGTTGATCCCTTTTTTAATGCATGCCAATATTCTGTTTGCTTTGTTAGCAGCAGCTTGCATGCCATTGCTGAACCTATCATCTACTAGGACCCCCAGGTCCTTTTCCATCCTAGATTCCCCCAGAGATTCTCCCCCCAGTGTATAGATTGCATTCATATTTTTGCATTATTTTACATTTTTCTACATTAAACCTCATTTGCCATGTAGTTGCCCACCCCATTCATTTGTTCAGATCTTTTTCCAAGGTTTCCACATTCTGCAGAGAAGTTATTGCCTTGCTTAGCTTAGTATCGTCCACAAATACAGAGATTGAACTGTTTACCCCATCCTCCAGGTCGTTTATGAACAAATTAAATAGGATTGGTCCCAGCACAGAACCCTGGGGGACCCCACTACCCACCCCTGACCATTACGAGCACTCCCCATTTATCACCACCCTCTAAACTCGACCTTGTAGCCAGAGTTCAATCCATGTACTCACCCTATGGTTCATGCCAACGGACCTTATATTGTACAGTAAACGTTTATGGGGAACTGTGTCAAATGCTTTTGCAAAATCCAGATACACCACATCTATGGGCCTTCCTTTATCTAAATGGCAACTCACCTCCTCATAGAAGGTTAATGGATTGGTTTGGCAATAACAATTCTTCATGAATCCATGCTGATTACTGTTAATGATACCGTTCTCATTACTAAAATCTTGTATATAGTCCCTTATCATCCCCTCCAAGAGCTTGCATACTATTGATGTTAGGCTAACTGGTCTGTAATTCCCAGGGATGTATTTTGAGCCCTTTTTAAATATTGGTGCTACATTGGCTTTTCTCCAATCAGCTGGTACCATTCCAGTCAGAAGACTGTCAGTAAAAATTAGGAACAATGGTCTGGCAATTACTTAACTGAGTTCCCTAAGTACCCTCGGGTGCAAGCCATTATTAATGTTAAGTTTCCCAAGCCTAATTTTAATTCTGTCCTCTGTTAACCATGGAGGTGCTTCCTGTGTTGTGTCATGAGGATAAACACTGCAGTTTTGGTTACTGAAGCTTCCCAATTCCCTTGTGAAGACTGAGGAGAAGAATAAATTCAACCATATAACCATATGTCCTTCCTCATTCTTTATGGGGCCAATATGGTCTGTCCTCCCTTTTCTACTGTTTACATACATAAAAAATGTCTGTGATTTATTTTGCTTTCCTCCGCTATGTGTCTTTCGCGTTCTATCTTAGCCGCAATAATTGCACCCTTACATTTCTTGTTGCATTCTTTATAAAGTCTGAATGCTGAGGATGATCCATCAACCTTGTATTTTTTGAAGGCCTTCTCCTTTGCTTTTATATGCATTTTTACATTGGAGTTAAGCCATCCAAGACTTTTGTTCGCTCTTTTAAATTTATTACCCAATGGAATGCATTGGCTAATGCCCTTAGTTAATATGTTTTTAAAGCAAACCCATCTCTCCTACGTGTTCTTTGTTCCTAAGATTTTATCCCAATTTGTGCCTTCTAGCAAGGTTCGTAGTTTAGGGGAGTTAGCTCTTTTGAAATTCAGTGTCTGTGTATTCCCCTTATGTTTCCTATTTGTGTGATTTATACTGAAGCCAATTGACTTTTGATTGCTGTTTCCTAAATTGCCCCGTATTTCAACATCCGCGATCAGGTCTGAATTGTTGGTAATCAGTAGATCCAGTAACGCTTTATTTCTAGTTTGTGCGTCTACCATCTGAAACATGAAATTGTCCTGCAAGACATTTAGGAAATGGTGAGCCTTAGACGAATGCGTGGTTCCATCTGCCCAGTCTATGTCTGGATAATTAAAATCCCCATTATCCCCTTGCTGCTAATCCAGATTGTGATAGGAGATCCGTCTCCCCCTCATCCCTCAGGTTAGGGAGCCTATAGCATACTCCCAGTATTATTTTCCCCTTAGCTTCATACCTTTGGAGCTCTACCCATAAGGATTACACCTCCTCTCTAGCTCCCTTAGTGATGTCATCTCTCACATTCACCTGTACATTATTCTTGATATATAGGCATACCCCTCCCCCTTTTTTACCCTCTCTATCCCTGCGATAAAGGGTATACCCTTGAATGGTTGCCAGCCAATCATGAGAGCTGTTGAACCAGGTCTCTGAAATTCCCACAAAATTCAAATCCTCCTCGTACAACAGTATCTCTAGTTCACCCATCTTGTCTGCCAGGCTCCCGGCATTGGTGAACGTGCCACGTAGTTTAAACCAGTCGCATACTATCCTTACTATCCTCTTATTGGGTGTTCCGAGATTGCTAGAACTTGTTACTATACTTACCTTGGGTTTATGTGCTTTAGTCAACCTACCACTAATGACCCCAATTCTACCCTCTGGAATATGTTCCGCTCTCTATGTCCATGGAACATGTGACTTGTTTTCCCTTCAAATGAAGAGGTCTCTTCAGACTAGCTCCTGACAATAGTGTTAGCAATGCCACTATTTTTTGAGGTGTGCTCTTTCCCCAATGAAAAAGGTATGAGGACCTACACATCTGTTGGATCTCCACATCAGTTAGACCATGCTCATCCTTCAGTTGAACTGCTTTTGGATGTCCAGACTTGACAGTTTAAGAATTCCTAAATGACTGGGTCCCTACATGGACAATAAGATGTTGCAGTGGGGTTAAAGTAGTCATGATAAAACAGAGCACACCTGACAAGTGACGAGTCACCCTTCAAAGTCAAAGCTTGTCAAAGCATCTCGGGTGATACAAAATGTGCTCTTCTGACACCAGTCTCACACATCTAAATGTCGACATAAAGAAGTATTAACTTAAGCAGAAATGACAGTCCTAAGATTACCATGTTTTGGTCCATGGAAAACTGAATGGGATCAGGGAGATGTTGCGACATGGTTACATTTTTGTGATTTCTTCATAATAAGAATGGGAAAAGAGAACCAGAATTTGATTTACATACATAATGAGAACCAAAATACAGTCTTCCATCTGGGAACTAAGGTATGTTTTAAATCATCCAAAGTGAAATTTTATGTGATTTGCTCCCTTTATAAAAGCACCTAAATTATGTTTCTGTTGCAAAGTATTTTTAATGAAGTGTTACAAAGCAAAGAAATGCAATTTTATATATAAATTTTTTTTGAATAAATAGCAAAAAAAACAAATCTGAGGGAAGAAGGCAACAAAGGATTTAATAGAAAGTAATTAGGTATAGATTAAACTTGTATTTATTTATTTTTAATAGGTTCACATTTAACACAGAACATTAATTTAGTAATAATGGCAACAACTGCAGCTTTTATCCAAAAATGAATGAAGAGAAGGGCAGAGTTGTCACACTAACAATTTAGCACTGCAAATTACAGTGGGAGACTGGCTCTCCCAGTGTAATAAACAGGGCTCTGCTGTGTGTGCTTCCATTCCACTGCATCCTCTCCACCACAACGCCCAAGGTGCTAGCCTCAACTGCCCCAGCCCAGCCCTGACCATATAACATCAGATCTGTATAGTGCGACTTGCAGGTTATCCAAAGAAAGACAGGAAGGACGCATTGTTCTGACTCCCAACTGCTTTCTCAAAGTTTGAAATCCTATTTGTTTGTAAGATTGGTATTTTACCATTTTTTCTGTTTCATAAAACGAGTTTCTGCATCAGGTGCGCACTGTTCTTTTGTTAGTTTAGCATATAATTTCCTCCTCAAAATCAATACAGAACTGCAATGAAAGGCTAGTACAAATGTTGGAAACTGGTTAGCACATTCCTTTGCTGTTTCAGCATGATAAGACAGAGCAAACATTAACATTACGGTAACCAAAATTCTTCCATTTAAAAACTAAAATTGCCTATAACTCATCAAAAGTCTAAATTGTATTATGTGTTTTGGTGCTTTCATAAAGGCAATAGAATTTTATTTCTAAAACAAAGCATGCAGAAAAATAAAGGATGTATGCATTAAAAACAAACAAAGGAAATTGACAAAAAAAAAAAAGCCTGACACACAAATAGTAAACTAAACCAATTTTTTTTTTCAAATTTACAGTAGTTTTGTTGCAAGTGATGTTTTTTGCAGGTTAAACGACACTTCTGTATTTTGCACATAAGCAGTACCAAATACATAGTAAAATTATTGTTAAAATGTTCATAGCCCTCATTTGGCCTCCTCATACGGGATATTGAGCTAAACTTGTAGGTAAGTAGGAGAAGGCTCTGTTCACCCTAGTGTGATTTTTCTTATGTGACTTGAGTCAGAATCGCAAGACAATGGAAATCAAGTTGTTTTCAATGGTGCCCATTCACATCAATGCAACTCAGCACAGCACGATTTTCCTGTACTACTTTGGTGTGATTCCAGCATGATTTTTGCCCCTTAGAATATGCAAACTACTTCAAAGTAGCATTCAAGTTGTATCCAAGTTGCATCCAGGGTGCATTATAGTATCACACTGAAAGTCAGATCAAAATCGGATTGAAGCCGTATAAAACTAGCCTTAGTGGAAGAGTGAGTTTGATAATAAAGTTGGCAGTGCCTCCACCCAGCACAAGGCCTTTGTTGGCAAAGGGGATTCCCTTCCTGGGAAAGTAACCAGTGATCTAATCAACTTAATTGGGAGAAGAAGAACTTCTGCAGCCAGCATATAATTTTAACCATAAGTGTGTAGATACAGAGCAGTATGGGAATAGGATGAGCTTTATATAACAAAAGAATAATAGTACATGCATCCAGGTACAAACAGGTAATATCAGCCAAGGGGCACAGCATCCTGCAGTATACTCAGGTATATATAGTTAATAATAAAGATACCTCCAGATAATTGTTGCAGAAGAGCTAATTTGTGGGGACCCCTGAAGATGATCACTCTTCAAGGTCTGTCTTGGGGGTCAAAGACTCAAAGAACTCAAAATCAACCTATCTACTCTATATCTTAAGCCGACTATATTCAATTTACTTTAGATTTACCTTCTCTATATAGTGCAAGGGCCTGCCTAATTGCATACAAATTGAAAATGTTTGGGTTTGACCTCATAAAATATATGGTTTTGGTAAATTTAAAGGAAAATTGTACAAGAAAATTGTATAATGTATGGGCACTGGCCAGCCTTAGTCCCTAGTAGCTTCTAATCTGCCATTCAACTAGACTTCTAACTACTTATGGGCTGTCAGATGTTTAACCTGGCTTTAGCCTATGCTGGTTACTGAGCCCGGAGCTCACACTAGCTATAGAATCTCAGACCAAAAATGTAAGGGTTAACAAGAATAATAGAAGCTGCATAAAAACTCTGTTGCAATAAACAGGTTAACCTACTGACATAAAGCAAGGTGACCACAACACTGTGGTCACAGACCTAACTATCTTGTATAGTGTATGTGAAATAACAACAAAGGGACAGCTATACCTCTGTCACTAGTCTCTCTCTTTATATATATATATATATATATATATATATATATATATATATATATATATATATATATATATATATATATATATATGTGTGTGTTATATATACCCAGAAGCTATGTGCAAAACCATTATTTATAAGGTCACTTGCCTAATAATCTCTGCTTCTGATGTGGATCAGCTACAGCTCCTCCAAAGCAGGACATGTGTTCCCAGACTCTCCCTCTCCACTTCCTCCCTCCTGGGTTTCCATCCCAGCCACCCAGAGACAGGAAGTCTTTGCACATAACTCTGATATTAAGCAGCACAGCTATTTACAAATACAGGCAATAGAGGACAGCAGATTCCTACATGTTTTTGTGAATGAACCCTGGAAACGCTGTCTGCAAATGTAGAGGCTCTTCCTGTACCAGATATGAACAGTTGCATCTTGAACACTATTGCCACAGGTGGGAATGTCTGTAAAGGGACTGCCTCCTAGGGGTTCTGAGGGGCCCCCTTAATCAGGGTTTAAACATTATAAGCAAAAGTAGATTTAGACCACATATAGTAAGTAAGGTGAAGTTATGATTTGTGCACAAAGCTTTTTTCAGTCCCCGGTTTGGCACCCCAAAACTTAATTTAAATCTGATGAAGGGGGCCCCTAAAAAAAACACAAAGCATGTTAGATTTTCATATACTGTAGACGATAAATTATATGTTGATTCCACTACTTGTTTGATGCTCTCCTTCATGTATTTCTGGAACGGGCAACTCATATCTACAGGCATTTTTAGACTTTCATGAAAATACTGTTGAAAGGCAGTTTGAAATGATGAAAGAGAAAAACAGATCAGGGGTGTAGAAGTAGATCTGTGTGCCAGGACTACCTGTCATAAGAGCATAGACTATTACAGATTTTTCAGTATCTCTTTCTTTATGCACTGTGTTTTTGAATAATATCAGTACATCTATTACAGTTGAGTTATAGTTAGCTTTACTGGTACTTTAAATAGAAACAATATTCATTTTGAAACAGTTCTATCTATTAAAGCAGGGGTCTCCAAACTATGACCCTCCAGTTGTTGAGGAACTACATTTCCTATCGGGTCTAGTCATGTCTGTGAATGTCAGAGTTTTACAATGCCTCATGGGACATGCAGTTCCGCAACAGCTGAAGAACCGTAGTTTGGAGATCCCTGTCTTAGAGCTATGGCTTACTTTTAAAAAATATGTGCTGCAATACTTAAAGCAGAACTCCACCCAAAAAGGGAAGCTCCCCTTGTTTGCCTCCCCCCCCCTCCGCTGCCGCATTTGGCACCTCTTGGGGGGGGGGTTGTGTACCTGGTTTTGACAGCTCCCACTTCTGGCTGATCTTACCCGGAAGTTTGGCCCCCCTCCTCCTTCACCCGCTGCTGAGCCATTCATAAAGCGTGGCGCGCTTTGTGTATGCACAAAAGGGGAACTGGCAGTAAAGCCGAAAGGCTTCACTGCCGGTTCCCCTTCCAAGAAAATGGCGGTGGCAGCACCTGAGAGCGAATTGAAAAATTGGCTTGGGTGAAGACAGTGCTGGATTTGTGAACAAGTAAGTGTCCTAATATTAATTGTATTGAAGATGCTGACTTTTTTCTGAATTTTTTCTGAAGGAGCCTGGAGCTCCTCTTTAAGTAAGTACATCTGTTCTTACAATTTTCATTTAGCTTCCTGCAACAAATACCTGTTGAAGTAAAGTCCACTTTATGCAGTTTCCTATTATGGGGTGACAACGTTGCTGCACTGCTCCTGAATTTTTAGCAGGGATGTCACTCATGTAGGCAGTTCTTGCTTCCACTATAATGGGATGAGAAAATGCTGCAGGGGTGTGGTTATCAGCATTGTCACTGCGTATTTGCAAGCCTGTAACTTGTCAGTCAGTAACTGGCCACCCTTAGACATGCCCACAACTGTTTGCTTGGTAGCACTGTCTGTACTGCTGAAATTCTCCAACTGCGAGGTGGAGTTAAGAAGGATTCAGCTCACTCAAGACTTGTGCATTACATAGTTACTGGATTTGGGATGTTTTTTAAAGTGTCATAGAGGACCTTTATATTTGCTTTAGGTTTTTATGTTCTTATATATTTTTATACTTTTTTTATTACATTTACAATGTATTTTTTATATGTAATGTTTATTATAAACACAATCTTTGTTTTACAATTTAAGTAAGGATTCTTAAAGCACTATGAGTTAGCTAAAGAGGCAGTAACGCAGACAGATTTTTTTTGCTTCCTTTGCTTTGTCTCATTGAACCATGGGGCAGTCAGCATAGGTGAAAGAGACACATTGCTTCACATGTGTAAAGCATACTAGAGCGTCATCTACTGGCTAGATAAGAAAGTAAATACTATTAATATACAGTATGTTTACTTGTCTAAGAAAGATACAAATATTTTTCAATTTACATTTTAGCCCTGATCATTATAAAGAAATTATTACAAAACCACTATGCACCCCCTTGAGCTGTTTGTCTGTTTACTTGGACCTTATTTTCACTGTCATTGTATGACAACAAGTGCAGTCTGCTCAACAAAATCTAATTAAACGCTTCTGTTGTCTCTTAACAAAACATTTGGAAAGCTCCCATACTTTTGACATCCCATCTTGCTTCCTGGCTATTTTCTCTATGTCCACATGTAATTTTACACTTCTTCAAGCAGGAGTTCTATATACCAGTTTTTTTTTCTTGCCAAGGCATTGCACTACGGCAACACAGGTCATGTAGATGATGTGTTAATAAAATATCGTAGTCACCTTTCTTACTGTCGTTACACTAAAATGGAGGTACGATTGTCAAAGTATAGTTCAAATGTGATCTACATTATTAAAAAGAAATAGAGATTTTACCCTTTATGAGAGATCATTGAATTGTGATTATTGTGCTTACATAGGACATTTTTACATTGTTCTTTACGGGGGACCAGTGTCCAGACTGTGGATATTAAAGTATTTATGAATGAAAATCTTTAAGTAAGCCTTCACTAACCTCTGTAGCTGCATATACTATGAAATAATTCATCCTCGAAAATCACAGCAAAGAGAACCTGGCCTCTGTCAGTTTCTAACAGCTTACAAACCTGCTGTTCATTTACATTAGAAGTAAGGTAGGCTCCCACAGCATTACTGTCAGAGAAAGCAAGGGGAGATGAGATGTGATTTCAGTGCCTGTGTTGTGAATTTGAAGATGAATTTCTCCACACTGTCGATGGCCATAGCTCCCAACTGTCCATGATCCCGAGGGACTGTCCCTGATTTGGAACAAAGTCCCTCTTTCCTTCTCATTTGTCCCTCATTTTGGTCTGATCTATATAGTTGTATATACAATGCATTATTTATTTATCCATTCATCCAGTTTCTAAATTGTGCCAGACACGGCGGCTCCCGCACATGTGTGGAAATAACGCACAGCGCTGGAGCCCGCGAACCCAGAAGAAACACCGGTGGGAAGATGTCAGCCGTCTCAGCGGCGGGCGCCGCTGGAAGGGCTTCTTTCTAAGGTAAGTATTTCATAATTTGCTAGTATGCAATGCTTACTAGCACATTAGGCCATGTTTGTTGTATTCCTTAGCAGTTTATAACCGCTTTAATGGCATCTCAACATACTTTGCTAAGGTACATGCATTTTAGCACACTAAGAATGCAGGGCAACAAAGTACTGTGTGTTCTGGTGCAGTGTGTTAAAAAAAAAAAAAAAAGGTGCAAGCATGTCTTTGGCATTATTTTAGCATATTGGGCAGCCCATTCAAATAAAGTGCTTGTTGTCCTGTAAAAATTGCGCATAAGGATTGTATAAGTGTGAACCAGGCCTTAGAGTCTTTGCTAAAATCTTTGAGAATTTATTACTTCACATTAAGGTTTAGGTTGAGGTTAAGGTTCCTTTTTTTAAGCTCTTTTACTGGTAGCCAAGAATATGTAAATTGTTTATTGTCCGAAGTTTGGTAAAGAACATATTCAAATTTTATTTGGTACACTGTTATAATAAATATTCAGCTTTTTTTATCCTTTTTTAATCCTTTTCTTTAGGCTCCCTTCAAGCATATGCATTGCATTGGCCACCATAAGACATGCATTTTTATCACATGTTACAACAATAATGCACAGCTCTTAGCATTGTGTAATGCATTGCATTCTTTTAGAATGGCGCCCCAGTTTACATGTAGAGTCGGTGCCAATCGATCAATAATGCATTGTCAGGATGCTTAAGCTAAATGCATTTTTTTAAGTGATTCGATTTTAATTTTTTAAAATCCATTTTTATTTTTTTTGTACTTAAAGTGGTTGTAAACCTCAGTCATGGCATCTGAGCAAAGCACATATATCTGTAGTGGTTACTTATCTCTCTCCAAAGCTCTGAGTGTCGTTTCTCTCTGGGGCTTCCTTTCTCTGTTATAAGCATGAGTCACTTTTGAGAAGTGTTCCCAGCACATGAGATAAAATTTGTGTCAGGGAGGGAGAGCTCAGAATGGAGCTTGTTTATTCACAACACAGTTCTTCTGCTGTGTGCTGGGGCATGTGTTACTTTCCTCCAATCAGCTCTCACACACTGTAACTGCAGCCTCTCTGCCCCCTCCTCTCTGCTCCTGACAGATAAAGAAAGATTTTAACAATTTTCTGCCCTTTTGAAAGGTGTAAGGAAGAGAAGACTTCAGATAAACAGTCCTACAAATGACTGACTCCTCTATGTAGGAGGATTTGTTTTATCTCTGTGTATCATCTGAGGCTGTTCACTCACTTCACTGGGTATATGTCATTGTTTACAACCATTTTAAAGGAGAAGTATGGGCAAAGCCCCGAATCACAGGATCCATAGGAGCCGGTCCAGGCTCTGAAAAGATCCCGAACCATATGATCAGGATCCACACTGAACCCTGGACCAGCACCTGGCTCAGCCTCTTAGTGATCCTCTGAGAGCATGAGCCAGCCCATCCCGATCACGCCACAGCCCAGCCCTCCAGTGAGCGCTGGCGGGGAGAGCAGATTGCTGCTGGCTTACAGTCACAGCTCTATGCTCAGAGCAGAGGGGGAGAACTGAACGATCAGCGGTGTTTGATTGCTCAGTTCTCACTACAGAGCCTGCAGGGGACAGATGCAGCATCTGATCGATGCTGCCTCCACCTAGGTGAGTATAAATGTTTTTTTTTTTTTAATCCTGAACTTCTCTTTAAACTTTATTGGTATCATAATGGGGCTAACAAGCTCCTAATGTGAAAGCATTGACAGGTAGCAGGTACTCTTTATGGAGATATTGGGGGTCAGTTAGAGCCCCAGTGTCTCCCCTACCCTCTTCTTTACAGCTGGTCAAACACAGACTGTGCTTGTTCCACTGTGCACCTGGCTTTGTAGCTGGAATTTTGATGACTTGATCCTGGAAACGCTGATAACTGAGCACTTCTGAGTTCACACTGTGCAGCGATGGTGGGAGTTTTGAAACCTTGTCCTTGAATGCACACTCCTTCTTGCCTCACGGCAGGTTTCAGATGTGTGCCCCTTTATTCTATTCATAAGAAGGCCAAGTATCTTCCAGCATAGTAGATGAAAACTAAAGACTGCCTCCAATAGAAGCAGGCTCTCCAGTCTACAGATAAATGAACATTCTTACTCTACTGTCTGCCACTGACAAAATCATTATTTCAGTTTTTCAAAGATTCTTAAGCGTTAAACCACCTGACAATTTCCAATCTCTTGGGGTTTCTGTCAGAAAGATAACTTTGCTTAAGGTCTGCTCACCTGTCATGTCTATTGTGTGGGGTTCCCACTCTCCCTGTTGAATTTCTTTTGTATTTATATTACAGAGGTTGCTACAAATAGTGATCAGGAGCAACCTGAACTCCCAGAAGGTTAGTAATAGAATCAGGAATTGCTTGCAAAAGATCTGTGTTGACATTTCAAGACATATAGAAAGCTAGAGACTGAATTAGCACACAAGACTTCACTTATAACTATCTCTGTGACCCTTTAATATGTACAATGTGATGTTGGAAAATGATGGTGAAACCCATATTAGTTCCTGTTCTATCCGCATTAGTATATTGAATGCAGCCTTTTATGTCCTGTACTCAAATCCATAGCTCTGTTGAAGACTCACTCCTGTTATCATACATTGACAGTCCAGGTGCTGGTTAACATAGTCCATATTCACTGGCCATCAAAGATATGAAAAAATATCAGCTGCACTCAAACCTTAAAGTGATTATAAAGGCTTGTTTTTTTATTTAAAAAACAAAACCAACATGTTATACTTACCTCCTCTGTGCAGTTGGTTTTGCACAGAGCAGCCCCGATCCTCCTCTTCTCGGGTCTCTCTTTGCTGCTCCTAGCCCCTCCCTCCTTTGAGTGCCCCCCCCCCCCCCCAGCCAGCAGCTTGCTACAGGGGGCACCCAAGCTGAGTCAGAGCTCCATGTATCCATTCAGACATGGAGCCCCAACATGGCCCCGCCCCTCTCTCCCCTGATTGGTTGACTGATTTTGCTTGATAGGCCCGGGAGCCAATGGCGCCGCTGTTCTTTCTCAGCTAATCAAGAGGCATGTACTGGATGGCTGAGGGGATCGTGGACATCGCTGGAGAGAGAAGGAGCTCAGGTAGATAATTGGGGGGTGCTGGGGGGGCTGCTAAACACAGAAGGTATTTTATCTTAATGCATAGAATTCATTAAGATAAAAAAAAACTTCTGCATTTACAACTCCTTTAAGCCAGCCATAAACTGAGCAAAAAAAATTCACTCAATTCCCTCCCACCAAGCAATTGTGTTCACCCAGCGAGAGGTGGAGGAGAACACAGTGATTATTGCTAGTGGCTATACCAGCCACTAGCGATAATAGCATGTCAAATATGGTGGGCTGGTTTTACCCAAGTTGATCGATACATTTATCCTACCCATATGTAGCGCTGGTAGATTTACAATCTACCGCAGGTTAGGTAAATTTAGTAAATTGGGTGTTAGAAAGGTTAATAGTTCGCCTCTGTTCCAGCTTGGCTGACGTTGTGTGTGCTTCCGTGCTGACCGGTGGGTGTCGCTGTTACCACTAGTCAGTGTTGGAAAGGCAACGTGTCGAAGTGTATAGATGCTCCTCTGTCTCGGAGACAAGCTCGGTGGAGGTGGTCCTCCGAGTTGCATTCTGGGATTGGGGTATTTATGGGACAGACGCCATGTTTTAGGGTCATTTTACAGCCACCTGCTGGCCCTCCTGGCCAACAGGTATGCGTTAAGGAGCTACCTTGTGGTCCTCCGATCGGGAGGCCCACGATGCTGCGGCGCAGGGGTGGGTCCAGAGGCTTGTCTGGGGCCTACCACCGCGGCCAAGGAATGGTCCTGAGCTGTCGGTCCTGTGTGATGAAGCTGGACAGCCGAGGAGATCCCAGGGGAGGACCCGTCTTGGAGAGATCACGCGGTGTGCTGGTCTGTAGAGGGGCCTGGTGACTCGGCTGGAGGACGTATCCAAAAGAAGTAATTATACAGAATGGTGTCGCCGGTTCGGCTTAAAGGTTCAGGTGACTGACTGTTCACTGCAGAAGATCTGATACATCCTGTGGCAGAGGATCGTGCAGATTTACCCCCCCCCCAAGTAAGTCTGTGGCAGAGACTTTAGATTTGTGCTGTGTACTGGCTGATAGACCGGTAAAGAGAGGCCTATCCAGACGAGCAAAGAGTGTGTCCCACAAGGGGAGCGCATTCCATCCAATTATCTGAAATCTATCGGGACATTTGTTGCTAAGATATTAGAAGAAGATACTTGAGTTTCTCCTGAAAGTTTCCTTTTCCACCTCTTTCCTGCTACTTCCTGATGTTTGACTGTTTAATAAAGCATTGAAAATGTACTCCAGTGTTGGTGCGTGTGTCGTCCAGCAGTAAGCTCAACGGAACCCCTAGACCCAGTGCCGGTGATACAGAGGGAAGCAATGTGAAGGTAACAGACCCGCTTAAACCAGCAGCTCCACCGTGAGTTATTGCTACACATACCTGGTTTAAATCTTGTCTGGTTCCTGCTGAGTCTGAGTTAGTGGAGATTCCAATCATCTATGGCCGACCTTAGCTCCTCAGGCTGTATTTATTGATAGTCAGCAAAGTGGGTGCATACAACAGTGTCTCCACCTGAAAAACTAATCTTCCTTAAAGTGGTTGTAAAGGCAGAAGGTTTTTTTAATCTTAATGCATTCTGCGTGCAGCAGCCCCCCTCAGCCTCCCTAATACATACCTGAGCCCATTTCTATCCAGCGATGTTGCACGAGTGCCTCGACCGTCCGGGACTCTCCCTCTTGATTGGCTAAGACAAAACAGCAGCGCCATGGGATCCCGCTGCTGTCAATAAAAATCAGTTAGCCAATTAGGAGAGAAGGGGGGGAGGGCCGAAACGTGTCTAAATGGACACATGGAGCTGTAGCTCGGCTCGGGTGGCCCCATAGCAAGCTGCTTGCTGTGGGGGCACTCTGCAGGAGGGAGGAGCCAGGAGGGCCAGCGAGGGACCCGTGAAGAGGAGGATCTAGGCTGCTCTGTGCAAAACCATTTCACAGAGCAGGTAAGTATAACATGTTTATTATTTTTAAAGAAAAAAAAATGCGACTTTAGTATCACTTTAAGCCTGGCACACACTAATAGGTTTTTTTGTTGTATAACCCAGGAAGGCATATTTTTGGGTGGAGACACTGTTGTATGCAGTCACTTTACTGACAATCAATAAATACAGCCTAAGGAGCTAAGTTTAGAGTGCAGCCGTTATTTTTTCATATCTTCTATGGCCTGTCTTTAGATGCCAAGCACAAGAACACACAAAAACCATTACAAGTACCTCCTATAATAAGGGTGCATATCACCAATACTATTCAGAGCATAAAAAGAATCTGGAACAGTGTATATGAGCTCTATTACGCTTTTAATATTGGTTACCATCTTTAATAATAAACAATGACAAGAGATGTGATTTTGTCATTTTAAATTGGTGGCTTAAAAATCGCAGACAATTATAATCGTCAAGTTATTTTCATAGTGCACAAAACAAATGCATAGCACTTTGTTGATAAATTGTTCTTTTAAGGACTCTGAAGAGTCATGTAAAGCTTTTATTGTGGTGTCTCTATAATATCCCCCTGTGAAGGTCATGCTATTTGCAGTGTGTTTGGCTGTGTACTTCTCTTGCATTGTAATGTACACACGAGGGAGCAGAACAAGGGAGCCGACTAGCTCTCCATCACTTCATCTCTTCTGTGATCATTATCTGCCATCTCATTATTTTCCCTTCAATGTTATAGCAAACTGAAGGCCCAAAAATTGGAAACTGAAAGGGTAGAATTCACTCCAGGCACTAACATCTTCATGTCTGCTCTTTAAGGATGTCTGCTCTATTTATTCCAGAAACCACATTTATGGGTCATTTATGAACATAATCTAGTCCAGTATGTAAATGCACAATGTTGATACTACTATTTTTTTTAAAGCTGAACTTCAGGCAAACAGCAACACCTTTATAATGTATATATGTGTGCTATTTTATCTGCCAAGGGATTTGTAATTCGATACGTAGGTATCACATTAATATTACAATTGTACGTTTATGGTAACAAGGGGCGTTACATAGGCAGGCTAATTCTAATCAGGACTCGAAAGAATGTAAACATGTACTGAAAACATTATTAGTGCTGTGTGCACAGTGAGGGCAGTGTGCAATACATACAAAATACAATACAATTATATACAGAACGTACAAATTTCCATTACAGTCTCCCCTCTTTTGATCAATATTTTGATCACTAACCATACCTGCTATCACCTTCAACCTGGAACCTCCACACGCTTAGGTGGAGGTAGTCCTGGCCAAAGAGGCAAAAACTCCATTGTGGAGAAAATAATAGCTGAGCAACTTTTTCATTACAAAATGACTTTTCATTGTGAAAAACAAATGATTGATAAGACATATTTACAGAGTACTGGCTGTACACTCCTGTGGCCAGAATGGCCTTCTAGCTGAATTGTGGGCATGCTGACTTATCAGCACATGTAAACACAGACAATTCTACATAAAATGGAAGACGTACAAAAGACAAAATATGACTTCAACATGGCTAAACTACTTTTCAAATATATATATCCCTTACAATTAAAGTAATTGAATCAAAAAGTACCCTAGACTGTGATCACAAGAGGGAAACAAATCAAACACAGAGATTTCTTTAGTTTAGTCATTTTTGCAGTGTCTGGTGTACTGTACATGAAATAGGATGCTGTATTGAGTCTCCAAACATTTCCTTATATATAAATGTCTCTTAACAATCACCTGGCTTTAGTTTTAGATCCTTCCAAACTTTTAGGATCTGGAATTGGGGAGAAAACACATAAATGAGTTTGTCAAAAAACCTTAAAAGATCAGCAACATTCTCTGTGAGATCCGAATGGAGGACTTCAGCTGCTGAGACAAAGTATAAGCAAGTGAGTAACACACTCCCAAACCAAATCCCATAGGGAGAGAGTCCAATATCCACTTTAGGGGCTTCATAAAATATAAGAAAACATTCAGGCAAAAGTTTTCTAGTTTCTTATTCTACTTTGTCCGCTACATTGTAGACAGTAGGGGGGTGTAAAAATAAAACCTCAAAACTTCTAGCAAGGACTCTCCTATAAAAATGATTTCCTCTGTTACTCTCTGTAGATTCTGGCACTCTGTACTTACAAACTACTTATGATAACACTTTTTACTGTGGCTTTTGCAGTAGCATTTGCCACTGGACATCCAAAAAACATGTCCATACAGACAAAATACATACTTGTAAGATCCTAACTTGGGCATCTGGATATATCTTTTTGTAATCTCTGGAAGGGATGTTCAGCTTTTGGTAACACCTTTGGTAACAGGTAAAACAAGAAGTGGTATGTTATAAAAACAACTATGAAGAACCCTGTCTCAATCCCATGCCCATTTACTAAGGCAGCCATAACTGCTTGTGACTGATGACACGGTCAATGTGTCAAGCTGCAGGGAAAAGAGTGGCTGGCAGACATAAATGATCACCTTTTTCCAAAGTCCTGTTTCATAAGAAGTTGCCCCCTGTGGACCACTTGTTCTTCTCGTTCTGGGGTCCTTAACCTCCCTGGCGGTATGATTATTTCGGATTTTAGGTGCTGAAAGCGGTACAATTATTTTGCATGGAAATTTGGCGTTTTATATTGTAGGTCTGTAAATCTTAACAATAACACACTTAAATCTGTCCAAACCAGAGTCTAGTAGATATCCCGGGTATGATAAAGTTTGAAACACAAAAACATAAATTATAATATAATAAATAAAAATAAATAATTTTAAAAAATTTAAAAAAATAGTAATAAAATAAATTTCCCCACAATTCACTATCGCTCAATTCTGCAAGTGTTCTAATTTACTATCGCTGTTTTCTAGCTGGTCTAAAGCCACTTTTGACGTAAAGGGACACTTTTTGGTTGCTATGGACAATCTCCAGTTTCCAGGCAGAAAGAACAGTGTATATCATGTAAAACTGCATGCAGGGCATGGGCCAGAGCACTGGGGACAAAAGGGATGTGAAATCATTTCATACAGTACTGTAATCTGTAAGATTACAGTACTGTATGTGTTATGATTTTGACATTTTTTTGAATTTGCCGCCAGGCTCCGCCCCCGTGCGTCGCGCCGCTCGCAGGGAACGGAGCCTGGCACGGAGAGGCTTCGGAGGAGGACGGAGTCCTCGGACACTGCGGGGGACATCGCAGGATCCCGGGGACAAGGTAAGTAACGCTGCCCCAGGATCCTGCAATGCGATCCCGAGTGTGGCTCGGGGTTACCGCTAATGGGACTGAAATTTAACCCCGAGCCACACTCGGGAAAACCGCCAGGGAGGCTACAGTTGAATTATTAATCCCAGCTATACTGGGCCAGAACTAGGGTGGAATATGTGAGTTGCACAGACCCATCAAGTGTCCGGGGCTGTAAATGCAGCATCCTTAGTCACCTGGTCTGCTTCCATATGTTAAAGTTAATATGGCTACCTCAGCAAGAACCTGGAAGGCTGAAAACAGCCAATCAAATTAACTTGGCATGCTTTATTGGTTTACCTGCCGAAGTAAAAACAAACTTCTGGCCCTTTAAATGGAACCAAAAGCTCTCTATATCTTGACTATCTATATAAATATACATTTTTTTGTAGCTCACAGGCTTTGCTAAAACATGGAGCTCTGCTTCTTGAGCTGGGGAAAAAGGATCCAATGACTTTGAATACAGAGTATCCTTCTGGGTGATAAACTGCATACTCAAATCTACAAAAAATGTAATATCTGGGTCTTCAGGGAGTGTGTCCTGCACTGGGCTCACAGCAGCTGATTCCTTCATCATCAATTTAACACACGTGTCTTCCTTTGTTTCCAGCCTCCTCCAATAGAGGCAATAAGGTGGATGGATTCAAATGTACACATTTTTCATTGTTAGATTTGTACATAAACAAACTCATATTTTAAACCTTTCATTAGACAAACATTTAGTTATCTGTATATTTGCTGCACAGAATGTCGGACCATTAAAAATTAAATGTTTGACCAAAACAATATCTAACTTTGTCTAATAGCACCTTTGCATAAAAGCTACAGCTCTGATATATCGGGGTGAACCTTTTATTACTGGGTCCAGCTTCCATAAATATATTACAATGGCTTGTTTTCTATCATGCTGTTTGTGTAAGAACTCCAGTTTCATGTTTCAAAAGACAACTTTTTCCTGGCAATATTATAATAAATGATAACAATACCCTGCGGTCATGCAGAGATGTCCATAAATCCAAAATATTCTTCTGCTTATACCACTGTACTTACAAGAAAAAGGGGCACATCATTTCACAATCCACATATTCTGCTTTGGATTTCAAAAATAAAAATAAATAAAAACAAAAGGACCAACAATCTGTATGATGGACCAGAAAGCATCAAAAACTATAAAACAACTGGCTGCAGGTGGCATCTATCCTAACAGGGTGTGTGGACTTGTGTGTGGATGTGATGGGTCTGTTATATTTAAATTTTATTTATTATTACTCTTACATCATGGAGCGCACATCAAGTTATCATCAAAAACCTACAATATCATTTTTGTAGAAAAACTTCTTATGTATCCCATCCATCTTGGCTTTGTTAAATATTATGGCAGCTGTATTCCAAATAACAACCTCATCTTAATCTTTTTTTCTCTCAATAAGGGCTTATTGTATAAATGTAAAATTACAAAATTGTTATCTTAATCTAAACTAATCTCATTCATTACAAATTTCCCCATTAACCTGAATTTCATTTACAACCAAAGGTTGTCTAAACCAGTTTCAATATATCTATATTATTAATAAAATTGTTAAACTCATATTAGAAATAAATACTCATTATTACTTAATTTTACTTAATTTCCCTTTTTTAAATGCACTGTTTCCACTATCAAAGGATATTCAATTTGTGTAATACACGGTTAAATGTAACCTTCATTTTACCATGTTTGGAAAACAGATTCAAAATAATTGTGATCACATTGTTTACCATTAGATTCGTTAACCCGGCACATGTTTTGTCTAAAAAACTGGAATTGGCATGGTGTCCTTCCAGCTTATCACTGACCTGCATGTTTGCAGTTAGTGCCCTTTCACACAGGCTTTCCGATCAGGTCCACTTGTCAGATCTTTCAGGCGGACCTGATCAGAGGTGCCATTCACCTCTATGGAGCGGCTGATGTCAGCGGTGACATGTCCGCTGACATTTGCCGATATCTGATCTGATCTTGTCTGCCAAATGTAGACAGATGGTGACCCTATTTTCCATCCATCTGGAGAATCGTATCGGATGGAACAGGTCCATTTCCATCCAACCGTCCCATGGAGAAAAGCGAGCTGTGTCTGTGTCCACTCTGCATCAGCGGAGCAGACACGGACCTGTCATCTGCCTGTTCAGCGGGGATCAGTGGATCGATCCCCCTGCTGAGCAAGCGGAGTCTGTGTGAAAGGACCCTTACGGCTCAAATTTTAACTGATTCAGCAAGAATCAATCGAAATTCGAGTCAATAATGGCCAGCTTAAAAAAACATAGCATACATTTAATTTGTATGAGAAAATATATAAATCACTCATCCGATCGTTCGAAGGGGCCTTCATGGACTCCACTGATTTCTAACAACTTTTCGTTCGAGTAACATGGATTTTTTTCTTTTTTTCGAAGAATCAATGTTCTTTTTCTGTTTTTAATTTGACAGTTGCATTCACAAAGGACTAGCTATGATTTTTCTCAGCCGGGAATGAATTTTACTATTAGAAATTTGTTAGTTCCTATTACATTCAACAAAAATTTTCCATCTTCCATTGCTCTGGTGGAAATTCTTAATCAAACAAACGTTCTGAAAAGGACAATTTTCTAACAAAATTCTATAGGTATAAAACCCAAGCTTAAAAGCACTAATGCTACATTGCTATAAAAGTGGTGAAAGGGAAAGTTGAGGCATTTCCCATATAAGTGGAGTTGTTTAGATGATGTTTTAAATGTAAATCCATTGAAAGAACAGATTTTGCTTGTATACTAGTAAAGGTCTGTCTGTATAAAGATGGAATAAAGCTTGTCTGGTTCTATTACCACAAACAGTGCCAGGACTGGGCTTCTGGTTTTGTGTACCGCAGTGCAGCACGTTTGCTGCTGCTGGTTACCTGGGCTCCTTCTGCGGAATGTTTTACTCCTTAACGTCATTAAAAAATCACCTGTGGCAGAATTCTGTAGAGCAAATCATCAAAATGCCTACAGAAACAGGTTAAAACTATTAAGGAGGAAGCTTCTCGTGGGTTTTCTTTAGAGAAAAGATCATATATAAAATTCCTCCTTTGTCACCTCTGGAAATGGGACAGTAATTGTTTTTTTACTCTACTGGGTGCAGCAGCAGGTGGTGTTGTGCTGAAGATACCTAAACTGTTTACTGGGTGTCTGATTTTACGGCTCAGCACAGAAAGGTGAACGATCTGAGAATGCAGGCTGCGGTAAAGCCAGCCATAGATTGAAATTTGGCCGGTTCAGCAAGGACCGGATGAATTTTGATTCTTGTATGGGTTATCTGGCTGTGCACAAGTCGATCTATCGATCGATTTGTGTACAGCCAGCCTTTTGGATTTACAAAAACGATCACTGCCACTGGCAAAAGCTCAGGGTGAGTGATTCCCCCATCCACATTGAAATGTGTGCATGGGGGATAGGTTCATATTTTTTTTTTTTCGTTCAACCCACTGGTTTAACCAAAAAAAAAATCATGTATGGACAGCCTTATGTAGGCTATACATGGGTCGAATGTTGAATTAATTTTCGTTGGAAAAAGCAAAAATATTGTGCGTTTTGTGATCTGATGGGGCCACCATTGATTTCCAAATTCGACCAACCAAGCCTTCAATTTCACCTCATGTTGCTAATGAAAAGAATTTTTATGGCCGGGAATTGTCTTTTCTTTCCGGGAGTTTTCTCTTCTTTCTGGGAATTTTCTTTTCTTGTGCTCATCCGTATTTCTTTTTCGATTAAATTTCTCACATGATTCTCCCATCATTGATTAGAAAATTGTGCGTTTTTCAAAAAATTTCACCCAATGACTCAAATTTGATGTCCACAAGAAAGTTAGTTGTTGCTGCGGCCCACTAATGGTGCAAAATTTGAATAAAAAAGATTTTCAAAAGATAATTATTTCCGAATTTGACTCATGTATGGCCTTGTGTTATGACTGCATATGTGCATACTGAATATCTATATTTCTGTACCCAGCAGGGCTGAGATTGCTGCCCTTTAAAGAGGAAGTAAACTCTGCTAAAAAAAAAAAAAATGTTCCCCTTTCCCTGCAAAGTAAAGGCATAATGTGCTAGTATGCATCGCATACTAGCACATTATGTGACACTTACCTGCAAACGAAGCCGTCCCCTCTGCAGGCCGCATCTATCTTTGCGGGGCCATGGACTCCGGCTGTGTGACTGGCCGGAGCGGCGTGACGTCACTCCCGCCGGTCACGGCACTCGCTCCTGAAGAAACGCCATGGGTGATCGCTTCAGAGCGCATGCGCCAATGATGCAATATACAGTAAATATCTCCTAAACTGCGCATGTTCAGGAGATACTTACAGTACCTATAGGTAAGCCTTATTCTAGGCTTACCTATAGGTACAAATTACACAGGCAGGTTTACAAACTCTTTAAGCTGGCCAAGCATGGGTAGAATTTTGTTTGCAAAAAATTGATTTCAGAATGATTATTCAACTTTCTAATTGTTAATGGGGGCAAATCGACAGTTGTTTTCAACCATAATGACAAAGAAAATCTTAGGTGCAGAATAGAACATTTAGAAACAGTGAATAAGTTTTTTGTTCATGAAATTCTATTCATTCCACAATCGAATGTAAAACCGAAGGAAATTTTTGAACGATATTTGTCAAGTCTCTGTTGGCGTTATCAAATGTTTTGACAAGCTTTTTCGTACAAATGTACAATCTAGCTCATGGAGCAGAATTCGCAATATTTCATCTATAGCAGTATATCCATACACTCAGCAGTTATTGCAACCTAATGTTTCTGACCCCAATCTTTAATAACAAAAGTGACTACCATTAGAGGGTACAGGAGAGTATATGTAATGAGGCCACCCGAGGAGAATATATGCAGAAGCATAGGTCATTTGGGAAGTGTTCAACAAAGTCAAAAGTAATGCCACCCAGAACAGTCTATGGGAATATTCCTTAGAAATATACTTATCCACTACATTATATAACTGGCGCCTCCATACATTACACACAAAAATATTGTAATAAAAATTACAAATACGGACTAATGTGTAGATACAAAGACTATTTCATAAAAAACATAAAAAATAAAAAATGACTGGGTTCTTCTGAGCAATCATGTGGTGCATGAAGGAGCAGAGAGCATAGCACAGCTCACACCTCCTCCCAGTTCTGTGGCTGTTTCCCCTCGGTATGGTGGAGGGGGAGAAGGGAAGGGGATCACCGCTCCAGGTGGAAATGTGGATATAGAACTCTCCTCGGAACTGGAACACCAGGTGTCGGCTAAGCATATAGCAACATGAGGCAAAAGAAGTTTTGGACAGCCGCACTCCAGAATATAGCTTTTATTTGTAAAAACTTCCAACAGATACAAGCCACAGAAAAAAATGGAACAAACGAGCTGACGCGTTTCACACTTAACAGTGCTTAGTCATAGCTGCTGTGGCTTGTAGCTGTTGGACTTTTTACAAATAAGAGCTATATTCCTGAGTGCGGCTGTCCAGAACTTCCTTTTTGCCTCACGGTGGAGAGGGAGCTTACAGGCACATTGTACACAATTCGGGGAATTGTACAAAATATGGAGGGGGGAGAACAATCATTTGTGTTTAGAATGTTTGTGGAGGAGAGGTGATGGAGGGTTATTTGTGCTGGTGTGAAGGGTAATGGGGATTGAGGGGGAGGGGGGATTTGGAGGCATTTTTGTGCTGGGGGGGTGGGGAGGATATGTGTTATAAGTTGGAATTGGGTGGGATTGGGGTAGGGAGATAGTATTTCTGCTGGGAATGGTAATTTGGAGAAAGTTGTGCTAGGAGGAGGGGTTTGGGGGAATTTGTCTTAAGAGAGGGGATAGGAGGGAGAGGATTTGTACTGGGAGGGGGGATGGGGGGGTTGTGCTAGGAGGGGGAGGGGGCTTGGGGGAATTTGTGCTGCTAGGAGGGGGGATTGGGAAAGGATTTATGCTGAGAGGGGGGATTTGGATGGGGTTATTTTGCAGGTAGGGGGGATTTGTACTAGGATAGGAAATTTGAGAAGAATGAGCAAGTGTGCTAGGAGGGGTGATTTTCTTGGATGAGGGAGATTTCTGCTAGAAGGGGGGAGTTGGGGTGTTATTTGAGCTGGGAGGTGGGATTGGGGGGCAAAGATTTGTGCTGGGAGAGGTGATTTTAACCTAGGAAAAGGGGGAATTTTTGCAGTTTTGTTCGTGGAGTTTTGGCTTGCTGTCTTTTTTTTATGAGGAGGGATTTATGCTGTGACAGAATGCTCACACTTGGTGGGGTGGGGGCGCAGTTTGTCATCTTCGCCCTAGGTGCTAGATGACCTTGTCCCAGCATTGCCCACACTACACACAGGGCACAAAACAGATCTTCTCCTCCCCACACAGCACATAGCGGAGATCGGATTCCCTTAAAGTGATTGTAAAGTCTTACTTTTTAAAAAAAAAAAATAACAAACATGTTATACTTACATGCTCTGTTGCAGTGTATATGCACAGAGCAGCCTGGATCCTCCTCTTCTGTGGTCTCTCTTCGCTGCTCCTGGCCCCTCCCTCCTGGCGAGTGCCCCCATAGGCCAGCAGCTTGCTATGGGGCACCTGAGCCATTCAGACATGGAGCCCCGACCCCGTCCCTTCTCTCCCCTAATTGGCTAACTGACTTTGATTGACAGCCGCGGGAGCCAATGGCGTTGCCCCAGCCAATCAGGAGGAGAGTCCCAGATGGCCGAGGGAATCGTGGACATCGCTTGAGAGAGATGGGGCTCAGGGTAAGTATTAGGGGGTGCTGGGGGGCCTGCTACACACAAAAGGTATTTTATTTTATTGCAAAGCATGCATTAAGATAAAAAAACGTTTTGCCTTTACAACTCCTTTAAACTCACAGCCTCTGTCGGCACAGTGTATAGCTGGCTGCTATGTTGCAGTTCTGACCTGTGAAATTGCCAGGTTGGAATGGCAGCACAGCTGCAGTAGCCAGCTACACACTATTCAGATCGAGGCTGTGTCTATAAGGGAATCCGATCTCTTGTTCTGTGTGGGGAAGAAGAGGTGGGCTGAGTGCCCAGGCTGTGTGCAGTGCTCTGCCACCTGTAACCCTGTCCTTTACACTGCTGTCCCCCTGTACCCTGCCCTTCGAACCACTGTCCTCTGCCCTGTTGACCCCCTTTGCTCTGCCCTGCTGACCCATCTTCTGCCCTGATAACCCCTGTTCTCCATCCTGCTGACCCCTGTTATCTGCTCTGTTGACCCCTGTCATCTGCCCTGCTGACCCCTATCCTCTGCCCTACTAACCCCCTGTACATATCCCTGATAACTTCCCATCCCCTGCCCTACTAACCCCCTATACACTGTCCTAATGCCTCTTGTACACTCCCCTATTGACTTCCCATCCTCTGCCCTGCTGACTCCCTGAACACTACCCTGCTTCCCCATGTCTAATGACCTGCTAACCCCTGTACACTGCCCCACAAACTAATGGTCTCTGAACTCTGCTCTACAAACTGCAGACTTTATTCTCTACCCTGCTGACCCCTGTACACTGCCCTACTGACTTCAATACACTGCCCTGATGACCTTGCATCCTCTGCCCCCCTGACATTTTTTACTACACCTCCACATCAGACAGGCTAGATCCAGCCCTGCCGTACAATCTTTCCACAATTGTCTTTAGGTTTACAAGGACCTGCCATATCTATCCAATCAATTTTTATCCAATCAGGCACTTTGCTCTACATAGTTGTTGGCAGAGATTGTACAATCAGATTGTAATATGTTTGGTGAGCTTTAGTCCTAGCCAAATTATGTATCAAGGCAGTAGAGAAAAATAGACAGCCTCATAGATGAATAACCACTTAAGTGGTGATATACGCAATGGAGGGTGTCATGCATGATGCTATATATACAGTATCTCACAAAAGTGAGTACACCCCTCACATTTTTGTAAATATTTTATTATATCTTTTCATGTGACAACACTGAAGAAATGACATTTTGCTACAATGTAAAGCAGTGAGTGTACAGCTTGTATAACAGTGTAAATTTGCTGTACCCTCAAGATAACTCAACACACAGCCATTAATGTCTAACTGCTGGCAACAAAAGTGAGTACACCCCTAAGGGAAAATATCCAAATTGGGCCCAAAGTGTCAATATTTTGTGTGGTCACCATTATTTTCCAGCACTGCCTTAACCCTCTTGTGCTTGGAGTTCACCAAAGCTTCACAGGTTTCCACTGGAGTCCTCTTCCACTCCTCCATGACGACATCACAGAGCTGGTTGATGTTAGAGACTTTGTGCTCCTCCACCTTCCATTTGAGGATGCCCCACAGATGCTCAATGGGGTTTAGGTTTTTGAGACATGCTTGGCCAGTCCATCACCTTTACCCTAAGCTTCTTTAGCAAGGCAGTGGTCACCTTGGAGGTGTGTTTGGGGTTGTTATCATATTGGAATACTGCCCTGCGGTCCAGTCTCTGAAGGGAGGGGTTCATGCTCTGCTTCAGTATGTCACAGTGCACGTTGGCATTCATGGTTTCCTCAATGAGCTGTAGCTCCCCAGTTCCGGCAGCACTCATGCAGCCCCAGACCATGACAATCACACCACCATGCTTGACTGTAGGCAAGAGACACTTGTCTTTGTACTCCTCCTCACCTGGTTGCCGCCACACACGCTTGACACCATCTGAACCAAAGTTTTTCTTGGTCTCATCAGACCATAGGACATGGTTCCAGCAATCCATGTCCTTAGTCTGCTTGTCTTTAGCAAACTGTTTGCCGGCTTTCTTGTGCATCATCTTTAGAAGAGGCTTCCTTCTGGGACGACAGCCATGCAGACCAATTTTTGCAGTGTGCAGCATATAGTCTGAGCCCTAACAGGCTGACCCCCCACCCCTTCAACCTCTGCATAAATGCTGGCAGCAATCATATGTCTATTTCCTAAAGACAACCTCTGGATATTACACTGAGCACATGCACTCAACTTCTTTGGTCGACCATGGCAAGGCTTTTTCTGAGTGGATTCTGTCCTGTTAAACCACTGTATGGTCTTGGCCACCGTGCTGCAGCTCAGTTTCAGGGTCTTGGCAATCTTCTTATAGCATTGGCCATCTTTATGTAGAGCAACAATTCTTTTTTTCAGATCCTCAGAGAGTTTTTTGCCATGAGATGCCATATTGAACTTCCAGTGACCAGTTTGAGAGAGTGAGAGCGATAACACCAAATTTAACACACCTGCTACCCATTCACACCTGAGACCTTGTAACACTAACGAGTCACATGACACAGGGGAGGGAAAGTGGCTAATTGGGCCCAATTTGGCCATTTTCACTTAGGGGTTGTACTCATTTTTGTTGCCAATGGTTTAGACATTAATGGCTGTGTGTTAAGTTATTTTGAAGGGACAGCAAATTTACACTGTTATACAAGCTGTACATTCAATACTTTACATTGTAGTAAAGTGTCATTTCTTCAGTGTTGTCACATTAAAAGATGGAATAAAATATTTACAAAAATGTGAGGGGTGTACTCACTTTTGTGAGATACTGTATATATATATATATATATATATATATTTATTTATTTATTTTTACATACCTTTTCATAACTGGAGCTACAGTGCAAATGGTGCCTTATTGCAGTGTTTAGATTCAGTGCTAATAACTGCAGCACAACTCTGACTTAAAGTGTAAGTTTACCTTTTCAGTAAAAATTCTATGGCAAACTAAGACTCTTCATGCTCCCCAGCCCCTGGTCCCTGTTGTACTTACCTCTGTGGGCGATGAGCTGTCAGTGCCCACACAGCTAGCGCAGTGGTCCGGAGATTTGAAATCCCCACTCTTGTTTCCCTTCTGTTTGCAGGGCTTTTAAGACAGATCTGAGTGATTCTGATTAGTCAGCAGAGGAAGACCTGCAGAGAGAAGAGGGAGAAGAGTGGTAATTTTAATCCCTGGACTGCTGCCCGTCTGTGTGGACAATGATAGCTCATTAGCAATAAATATAATGCAGCACTTGCATTATATTTATCGCTTATGATTGGTGGATTTATATATCAATCCTGAATGCTAGTTGGTTAAATTTAGTCTGTTTAGGTTTTCGGTTTTATTAGCCCAGACTTTCTTTATTGTTTTAAACTGACAGCTTATCCCCCATGGAGGTAAGTACAACAGGGAGGGGGTTGGTGAAGGTGTACAATGGTAATTTATCTTTTCATTTTTTTCTAAAAAGGTGACTTTATGCTTTAAAGAAAAATAAAAAAATCATTGCTGTGCAGTTAACATTAAAAAAGCAGCTTGTGATCCAAAACTTACCCCATTTACGATGCTGTCTCCTACAAACACACCACTCTGAAATCCAGAACCTCTTCTGGGTTTATTAACACCCATTGTCATTCATCCTGCTTCTGGTGAGCCCAGGGTGTCATCAAGCCAATGTATCAAGGAACTAGCATCATGTCATTATGTGAGCAACGCTCTCTGTAGCATTCGGGACCACCCAACTGCTTAGGGTGGGGATGGCATTATTAAAGATGGGTATTAAAGCTGGAAAGAAATCAAGAATACATTATTTTAACCAGGGACAAAAACAGAGAGCCCTTTTTCTTTCCTGGGAATAGCCCCCTAAAATCAGGGACTTTCCTGAGAAACCGGAGGCATCTGGTCACCCTACTCATAATGTCACAACGAACCAAGGGTTTCATGAAAAAGGCACAGTGCCTTGAAAAAGTATTCATACCTCTTAAAATTTTCCACATTTTGTCATGTTACAATCAAAAGCGGAAATGTATTTTATTGTTTTTTTTTGTCATAGACCAACACAAAGTGGCACATAATTGTGAAGTGGAAGGAAATGATAAATGTTTTTCCAATTTTTTCACAAATAAATATGTGAAAAGTGCAGCGTGCATTTGTAATCAGCCCCCCTGAGTCAATATTTTGTAGAACCACCTTTCGCTGCAATTACAGCTGCAAGTCTTTTTGGGGATGTCTCTATCAGCTTTGCACATCTAGTAGAGAGTGAACTTTTTGTCCATTCTTTGCAAAATAGCTCAAGCTCTGTCAGACTGAATAGAGAGCGTCTGTGAACAGCAATTTTCAATTCTTGCCACAGATTCTTAATTGAATTTAGGTCTGGAATTTGACTGGGCCATTCTAACACATTAATATGCTTTGATCTAAACCATTCCATTGTAGCTCTGGCTGTATGTTTAGGGTTGTTGTCCTGCTCCGCTCCAGTCTCAAGTCTTTTGCAGACTATAATGCCGCGTACACACGGTCGGAATTTCCGACAACAAATGTTTGATGTGAGCTTGTTGTCGATAATTCTGACCATGTGTAGGCTCCATCAGACATTTGTTATCAGAATTTCTGACAACAAAAATTTGGGAGCTGGTTCTCAAATTTTCCGACAACAAAATCCAAATTCCGATCGTGTGTACACAATTCTGACGCACAAAATTCCACGCATGCTCCGAATCAAGCAGAAGAGCCGCACTGGCTATTGAACTTTATTTTTCTCGGCTCGTCCTACGTGTTGTACGTCACCGCATTCTTGACGTTTGGAATTTCCGAAAACATTTGTGCCACCGTGTGTATGCAAGACAAGTTTGAGCCAACACCGGTCGGAAATAAATGCAGAATTTTTTTGTCGGAATGTCCGATTGTGTGTACGCGGCATTACAGGTTTTCTTCTAGGATTGCCCTGTATTTGGCTCCACCCATCAACTCTGACCAGCTTCCCTGTCCCTGCTGAAGAAAAGCATCCCCACAACATGATGCTGCCACTACCATCTTTCACAGTGCGGATGGTGTGTTCAGGGTGATGTGCAGTGTTAGTTTTCTGTCACACATAGCATTTTTCTTTTAGGCCAAAAAGTTCAGTTTTGGTCTCATCTGACCAGAGCACCTTCTTCTACATGTTTGCTGTGTCCCCCACATGGTTTCTCGCAAACTGCAAATGGGACTTCTTATGGCTTTCTTTCAACAATGGCTCTCTTCTTGCCACTCTTCTAAAAAGGCCAGATTTGTGGAGCGCACAACTAATAGTTGTCTTGTGGACAGATTTTCCCACCTGAGCTGTGGATCTCTGCAGCTCCTCCAAAGTTACCACGGGCCTCTTGGCTGGTTCTCTGATTAACGTTCTCCTTACTCGGCCTGTCAGTTTAGGTGGACGGCCATGTCTTGGTAAGTTTGCAGTTACTCTGCCATACTTTTTCCATTTTCGGATGATGGATTGAACAGTGCTCCATGAGATGTTCAAAGTTTGTGATTTTTTTTTTATAACCTAACCCTGCTTTAACCTCCCTGGCTGTATGATTATTTCGGATTTAATTTATTATCGCTGTTTTCTAGCTGGTCTAAAGCCAATTTTGATGTAAAGGGACACTTTTTGGTTGCTATGGACAATCTCAAGTTTCCAGGCAGAAAGAACAGTATATATAATATAAAACTGCATGCAGGGCATTGGACAAAGCACTGGGGACAAAAGGGATGTGAAATAATTTCATACAGTACTGTAATCTGTAAGATTACAGTACTGTATGTGTTATGATTTTCACATTTTTTGAATTTGCCGCCAGGCTCCACCCCTGTGCATCGCGACGCTCGCAGGGAATGGAGCCTGGCACAGAGAGGCTTCGGAGGAGGACAAAGCCCACAGACACTGCGGGGGGACATCGCAGGATCCTGGGGACGAGGTAAGTATACCACACCAGGATCCTGCAATGCAATCCCGAGTGTGGCTTGGGGTTACCGCTAATGGTGCTGAAATTTAACCCCGAGCCACACTCGGGAATACCGTCAAGGAGGCTACACTTCTCCACAACTTTATCACTGACCTGTCTGGTGTGTTCATTGGCCTTTATGATGCTGTTTGTTCACTGAGGTTCTCTAACATACCTCTGAGGGGTTCACAGAACAACTGTATTTATACTGAGATTAAATTACACACAGGTAGACTCTACATATTAATTAGGTGACTTTTAAAGGCAATTGGTTCCACTAGATTTTAGTTAGGGGTATCAGAGTAAAGGAGGCTGAATACAAATGCACGCCACACTTTTCAGATATTTATTTGTAAAAAAATTTGAAAACCATTTATCATTTTCCTTCCACTTCACAATTATGTTCCAAAAATGTGTTGGTTTATCACCTAAAATCCTAGTAAAATACATTTACGTTTTTGGTTATAACTAGACAAAATGTGGAAAATTTCAAGGGGTATGAATATTTTTTCAAGGCACTGTATGTATACAGATTTGAATAAAATAAAACTTCAGTTATGTATTTGTCAGCAGCTATATTTATTTCCAGGTATAACTTTAAATATATTCTTGTATAAAACTTGTATGTTTTTTTTTTCACATTTTGGGTTTATTAGTTAGTCTTAAAATACAAATGCATTTATCAAGTTCTAATGTGTATGTAAGACTCTTTAGGGTTTTTTTACACTATATACACTGTTACAAGTGCAATGGAACAACTCCATTATACCCTCTACTTCCGCTCTGGGTCAGTGATCTGATTGCACCTGGGCACAATCTCGGTGACTCTGTGAATCTCTGTGACATTGTAGATCACAGAATCTCCCCCTACTAGCTATTGTATTCAGACATCTACAGCACCCACGACTGTCTAAATACCAGAACAGTGACTGCATTAGATTAGATAGATTGCAGGCACTGTTGAGCCAACAATTTTCCACCTGGCTCCGTAGATTTTTCAGGTGACTTTTGTCAAGCTGGATGGTGCTTGCAGGGCCACTCTTTGTTTGAATTTTGCCAAGTTCAGCAGGAATGCGCCACTTGTAGAAACATCCTAATCTTGTAACTGTAGTGACTATTGTCACTGAGAAATAAGTTAGGTAAAATCCAAAATGTTGGAGTTGTCACTAGAGCAAGAGGTAAGGGAAAATCCTCCAATGTGACAACTCTCTAAAGTTGGACATACATGGTTAGTTTGAAAAAAAAAACCCCAAAAAAACAAAAACAGCTAACAGCAGTTTATTCTTCGAAAACCCAGTTATTGGTATAGTAAATTAATGCACCCCACTTAGTCCTCCTCACCCCATTGCTGCCTCCAGGGTCCCCTGTGTAGGTAGACTGGCCAAAAAACATCGACTTGATGTCACAGCCATGCCATTTATGATATTCATGGAGGCAACCTTGGTGGGTGGTGGAGCTTGTTATTGTAAAGAGAAATTTTCCTACATGTCAATACGAAAATCAGAAGAAAAATTTCATCCGATGAACGATCTGCCAACTTTCAGATCGTTAGTACGGTGCTTTCGACAGCCGATTCCGGTTTTTTCGTCCGACAAAAGCTGGATGTGCAGACTATAAAATTTTTGTTGTACGTGAACTCAACGTGCGATTTTCTTTTATTCAGTACTGTTTTCGTACAAAAAAAATCATAAGAGCAAGACTCTGCATGCTCAGAAATGAAAGAATGCATACAAAACTATTCAACACATTACGTCACTTCTGAAGTTGTATTCTGTCATACGAGAATTTTCGTATGGTGAGTAACCTCTTCGCTTTCAACATAAGACTAGCATGCAACAAACAGGTCGTCCGAAAATCTGATCGTGTGTACGTCGCTTAATGTTGCCTGCATGCGGGCCTGATACTTTATTCCTTTATGCAGAAGCAAACATGAGAATACTGTACTTGTACTGTTATCACAGAAAAGGAGTGTTGCTTCAGGTCCTGGTGTGCAAAGACAGATAAGTATCTCCTGGTCTATCAGGGAGTTTTTTGCATGTTCAGTTTGGGCTTTATTTTTATTCCTCCATATAAGTAAATGTACATGCATAGTAAAAGCACCTCAGATGCTCTGTACACCATTCCTCATGTCTTCGGACCTTCTATGTTACCAGCAGTTTTCTATAATAGAGAAAGGTATTGTGGATTCACCAGTGAATTACGATCATTGTGTTGTCCAGGTTTTTAATTTGAGAATAACGAAATTAAACAATTAAAACAAATTTAGTTTCATTTGGCTACATAAGATATTTAAATTGGCTGCAGTTGCTAATCTGCCCCTAGCTAGCTGGTGATCACCCAGAAAGTTATATCTGCAAACAGATTGTAAAGATATGCAATGCTGGATTAGCATAACTGCAACATATAATTTAATAGGCAATTTAAATGAAGATATAAACTCAGAAACAATTACTGAATAGCAGCCAGTGACAGATATATGGCTGGGTGGTAAAATTATATACACATAACAAGTTTTAATTCTGCATGATACAGATTAAACATTAAAGTGAAAAGCAATGAATGCAGTCATGAATTGAAATCCCTATCAGAGTTAGAAAGGTGCTGAGATGACAAAGAGAAGCTGTACAGCTCACAGAGATTAAATTGTGAACAAACCAGCATAATGCTACAAAGGGGTGACAACATCAAGGTGATTCACAGAGTTCTGGCTTCGAAGGAAATCAGTATAAGAATGTGGGTCAACAAGTCACTTCTGAAAGCTAAACTGCAATTCAGAAATATGTGGGCTGCTATTGATGATTTCCTTCTGAAAAATACTTTTTGCATGGCAGTCCTTGACTCCAATCTTTTCTGATTTACTAAACTGGAACAAGTGAAGAAAGTGCAGTCAGAACTCCCCAAAGGCATAGTTCATCTTTGACTGAAAAAACTGCCTATGCAGATAAGGGATGTAGATAAAAACAAACGGTACAGAAGATTTGGCTAAAATTGCACACTGCCTTTGCTATAGGTGTAGGCCATCTACTTACCTCATGAAGCCTGACTGGAAAACTCCCAGGATGTTGCTAAGATTGGCCCAGCTGTTACTGTTTACTTTCACCGTCACATGAGTGAGCTCTTTTCTGATTTAAACTCCCTCTCACATGCACTTTCTCTCCCCTGATGCCCTAGTTCTGAGCTCAGAGATTGAGAGCTTACTCCTGTGATGGTGAAAGTAAATAATAAAAGCTGGCGCGCTTTTAGTAACATCCTTAGCTACATCCTGGGACTTTTCCTGTCAGGCTTCAAGAGGTGCGTGAATGTCCTACACTTTTAGCAAGGGCAGTATTCAACTTTAGTCAAAGCAGCACAGCTTGGTTTTATATACGGACACCCCTTATCTGCATAGGAAGTTTTTTGGTAAAGGTGATCTTACCCTTTAAATAGATTTTCGTTTTGTCCATTGTCCATTTTGTATTGTCCATTGTCCAACGACTGGCCATGTATAAATATCAGAGGGAAGGCTCAGCCAAGCCATGGTAATCTGTTTTATGTTTGAGTCAAGGCACCCAGAAAATCAGGGTGGCTAATATCTTATTTCAGCAGTAATCTCCATATTTATTATTAACAGGAGATGGATCCAAGTAGTCAGTGTTAGTGGCGTTAGTGATCACTAGAGTTGGGCGACCAGTTCGAGCAGAGCAAAGGTTCGGCCCGAACATCGCCTGTTCGCCCATGCGGAGAACACCCGAATTTGCATGAGGCACGATGCACAGTGCATTATAAGCCCTGATTGGGTAAAGCTTTGTTGTGTTAAGAAGTGGGCCAGGAAGCCAGCCATGGCGTCCTTAACAATGGATGAGCTATCAGCTGTTAACGGGTTTCCTCACTGACAGCTGAATGAAAAAAAAAATATTACCGGCACTAGAAAAATGTTAAAAAAACAGTGTGGGGGTCCCCCCATTCATACCAGGCTCTTTGGGTCTGGTATGGATTAAAAGGGGAACCCCTCGCCAAAATAAATTTTAAAAAAATGACGTGGGTTTCCCCCCAAAATTCATACCAGACCCTTATCCGAACTTGCAACCTGGCAGGCCAGGAAAGGGAGGAGACAAGCAAGTGCCCCTTCCCCTCCTGAACCATACCAGGCCACATGCCCTCAACCTTGGGGGTGGGTGTTTTGGGGCCGGAGGGGCTCTGCCCCCCCCCCCCCCCCCCAGCTTTTTGATACTTTGCCTTTATAGCTGGAGCTGAGAGCAAGTTCTGTATGAGACAGGGTTACTGGTTAGCTGCCTTTTGCTTACTGGGTGGGAATCAAGGATAACAAGTATTATGCTATGTTCCATGTTTTCATAGTACATGTTAAGGTAGATCCCCATTGGGGAGATTTCCCTTCACTTCTTGTCTCATAGTCAAACAGGAAGTAAGAGGAAATCTTTCCAAAATGATGGAATCCCTATTTGTCACTAGAATTGGTGTCCCCATTGGAAGGCTTCCTCCTCCATTCCAGTTCCGATTCTTTGATATTTGTCAACATTTACATGAACTCAGTTGAAAATCAGCACCCCATTCCCAAGTAAAGACATACAGAAAAAGAATTGGGACTTTATAAGTGCTGAAATCTCCTCTTATAGTAATTATTCATACAACGTCATAAATTTAAAAATACATTTTATTATATACCATATAAAATGTGTCTATTCGAAAAATAAACATCCTTTAAAAACATGAAATATTTATCACAACTTGTTGTAATAACACAAGCCCCCTCAATAGACATAGGGGGTTATTTACTAAAGGCAAGTCCACTTTTGCACTGCAAGTGCACTTGGAAGTGCAGTCACTGTAGATCCAAGGGGGACACACAAGGAAAATAAAAGACAGCATTTTAGCTTGCACATGATTGGATGATAAAATCAGCAGAGCTTCCCCTCATTTCAGATCTACCCCTCAGATTTAAAGCGACTGCACTTCCAAGTGCACTTGTAGTGCAAAGTGGAGTTGCCTTTCGTAAATAACCCCCATAGTAATTCCTTCCCAGGAAATGGTGTAAATTGCACCCATGTATAGAAATGAGATCACTATGCACAGGGCAATATATCACATGAGGGAGGAAATACACAACCCGACACGTTTGGCCTTGTTGGCTGCTTCAGGGGCTTGGAGGGGAATGATACAATAGAGTTGAATGAGTATATATTGACTTTAGGAGAGCCACTGAAGGCGTTACACATTCCTGCCAGAGCGGTCAGGCACAGGACTGGGTGCCTAGAGACACATGCTGGGCGGACATACAGGCCAGACAGAGGAGCCTCACCAAGGGGCCACGGGTTCAGTCTACCACATAGGGGGTAGCAGTCCAGGCTATTGAATCCAAAGGTTATAAAGAAAGGCACTAAGAAAACTTGTGTTTGAGGTATATACAAGTCCCAGTGATAAAGATGGTATACAAGGAGTCTTAGTCTTATGTCCAACAAAAGGGGTGCCACTGATGATCTATTCACAACTACCGCAGAGTCCCAGCTGGACACATAGCTGCCGCTTTCTAAAGTACCTTCAAAGAAAGACCTGGTATTACATGGTATATAATAAAATTATATATTATTTTTAATTTTATGACACTGTATGGATAAATATTCTAAGAGGGGGTTTCAGCATTTATAAAGTCCCAATCCTTTTACTTTTTGTATGTCTGATTCTTTGATATTAGACTTAAAGTGTATGTTCCCCTAAAAAAAATTTTCTATGTGTGTGTTCCCATATGTGTGTTTTATAAATCACAGTCTCTATCATTTTCATGTACTTCTTCCTTCTGAAGTACTTGATTGATCCTTCCAGTCACCTTTCTTCCTTGTTATAAACTGACCACATAAAGCACAGAAGCTCATCTGTGCTTGTGTGGTCAGTTTGCATTCTTTGACTGTGCATTTAGAGGTACAGACAGGACACTGTGCAAACACACAGCATGCCTGTATTGGGTAGTTTGTTCAGTCGACAACCCCACCCAAAATTTCAGTGCAGCAGTGGCACTTCATTGTCAGCCCAAACAAAAACATTAGGTGCTCACTGGCAGATCAACAGGTATTTTCTACATTTGCAGCATTTTTAAAAGGATAAAACACTGTGAAATGTGCATGTATTAAAAAGATGTATTTCATAAAATTTTGCGCCTGTCTTATTTTGGAGAAACATTAACCTGATTATCCTGAAAAATCCTAATCCTAAAAATCCTAAAGATTATAGCAAACTGAGTTGGCTTTATGTTTTACATTTTCCTACACAGTGTTAGCAGATTACTAAGTGATTTATTTTGCTTGAAATTATTCTTTAAAAATTTGGAGCAGCGCCAAAAATTACAATGTACGTGTTTTTTTTTATATCCCCTTTACCTGTTATGATGGCTTGTCTTCAATTCACGTACTCACTTGCCCAGCAGATCCAGCATTGTCCTGCTGCAATCCACTGTTCAGTCTTCACACACCGGGACATGCACAGCTATCTTGGTTCTTTATAGTGATCGTGAGCTGACTGTGTCTTCGGAGTTCAAGCAGCTGGCTCCTGATGGTGCATGCCAGCGCTGCCCACGGCCGCTGTGTGAGCCCAATTCATGCAGCCTCCCGGGATATACCTCCTGGGGATATCTCAGGAAGCTGCAGAAGAAGCTGAACACCATTCTCACCTAGGTGTGGCTGGATAAAACATTTAAAAAAGTAAACAAAGCCCACAAATCTGCAGTTTATATTGTTTGGGGGGTGGGGGGGGGGAGTGGAGAGTTCATTTCTACATAAATGAATCTTTCAAAACTTTCTTTTGATGTTAGCTCCAACAATTTTTATAAGTGCCTCCAACACACGCATCTCAGAAAACACTTACCATAGCTAAACTGTTTCACAGCCTCCAAAAGAGAAAGAACCAAAGGGAAGATATAATATTCAAGAAGACTCATGCCTGTGCAGGATGGGGAAAGGAAAAGATTGAGTCAATTAGTTTCAGCCAAGTAAAAAACTCCTTTGGGATCTCCATGTGGAGGGGGAATGGCAGCACAATTTATGTTAGTCATTAGGAAGAGGACGTATATTGGTGTTCGGGGAGGGGATGGGTGCTCACATTCACCGAATGACAAACCTTTTTCATATCAGATGCTTTCTCTGCCAGTAGCTTCCATTTATTGGAGAAATCCTCTCAACCATTTGCAGCATTGCTCTTTCTTTTTCCTATCATTGCAGGCAGATTTTTGTTAGTTACAAGTGTTCCTCAGAGAACATTCTCAATTCTTCCAACACTCTCAGTGATCTTCAAAACTGTGGTAGAGTGGAAAGTGGTATATTTTATTTAGAGGTTCTCTTTAATAGCTGGAACTGTACAGGGGCTGTGGATATCGGCATAGTTTTGATGGCGGCATTGTCACTATACTCTAAACACAGATTCTGATCAATTCATCTTTTAAGGTTCTGCCATATTTACATCTAAGAATGGAGTGACTAGGGTGTTATTAGCGGTTGTAGCTGGGGTAATTACAGTTGAATGTTTCGACTATGGTAGTTTTGTTTGTTTTACAATTACAAATAAGCACCACAAAGTGCTGTGGTTTACTGTAGCAGACAGTCCCTTTTTGTGCTTAGGGATCATTCAAAATGTTGCATGTAGATGCATACAGCATATAGTTTTGTACACAATAAATGTATCATTATAGGAATCAATGTGGCCATGCAAACAACTGCCTCTACAAATGAATAGGAGCGCCAAGTTTTGCAGCAGGGTGGATAAAAATCGACGATTTAAAAAAAAAAAAAAATTACAAAAGATTTTTTTTTATTTCAATCAAACTTGTTTGATTTAAATCCGATTTTTTTTTTTTTTTTTTTTTAATCAAGATCATTTTAATAAAATGCTTTGGAGTAAAAATCTATCTAAAGTTTTCTATTTAAGATACAATAATAATTTAGTTTATTCAGCATGAAATGGAGCTTACTTATGCAGCATGAGGCTGTATATTCTGCAATATTTACATTTTTGGTAAACTCATTCAATGAATCCAAGCTCTGCAAGCTGAGATAACATGCACTGGCAATGTTATTGTTTTAATTAAATAAAAGAACATGAGTAGTTCTCTAACTATGTTTGATTAACCTAAAATTGGTTCTGATATCACTGTTTTACTAACCTGACAGCTTATTATTCTAAATAGGGAACCTTTATTTTGTTTGCAAATATTAAAGATTCTACCAGCAAGAACAAGTACTTTACATTTAAAGAGCAGCTGTCATTTCAGATCTATCATGGCAACGCCTATTAGCGGGCATCCACTCACCTGCTGCCGCCACGTCCCTCACTTGTGTCACTGCCACATCACCAGCCATCCCATTGAAGTAAATGGGACTGTCGGTGAGTCAACAGCGGGTCAGAGGAGGAGCCTCTGTGGGACAGAGAGGACAATTACCCTTTAAAAATTATGATTTAAATCAAACCTTTTTACTTGTGATTTAAATCATGATTTAAATTGTGATTTAAATCAACTTGATTTAAATCAAATCCACCCTGTTTAGCAGTGTACAAAAAATGTAGGAGACAGCTGCATCCAAGGGCATACATACTGTATCTGAGGATTATACACGTTTATGTGTGTGTAGATGTGTATAAACGCAAATGTAAATGCAGGCAAAAGTGCATACACATAATATTGTGCAGAGTATTGATGTAAGCACTGGAAGCTTCTTGGATGCAGTAATATGGCTTTACTTTCATGGAGAAATATCAGAACATGTCTTTACATCATGGAGACAGAAACAGGAAGAGAACAACAAACAAGTGCACAGAGAGGAAAGCAAACACTTCCTCTTATTATATTACCATAGAATACACATTATAACATTGCAGTGCCACCTGCTAGATAGAAAGATATAATGCATGTGTAGCGCTGGCAGATTTTTCAATCTACCGCTTATAGGTAAATTTAGTGGGTCATCTGCTCTGTACATAGTTCAGATTCAATCAATGTTAAATTAGCCAATGTTCCAGCTTGGCTGTGTTGCGTGCAGTTCCACATTGTGCCTGTGGGTCTTGTTGTCATCATAGGTCAGTGTTGGAAAGCAACAAGCTGAAGTGTATGGATGCTCTTCTGTCCTGGAGATAACTCGGTGGAGGTGGTCCTCCGAGTTGCATTCTGGGAGAGGGTATTTATGGGACAGACGCCATATTTCAGGGAGTCTTTTTGCCTCGTGGCCCTCCTGGCTTAGAAGTATGTGTCAGTGAGTTCTATCCCGTAGCCCTCTGGGCTGGAGGGTTGCGTTGCTTCAGCCGTGCGGGCGGACCCAGAAGCCTGTCTGGGGCCTGCTATAGCTGGGATGGTCCTGCGCTGTCTGTCCTGTGGGAAGAAGCCGGACAATCGGGAAGATCCAGGGGAGGACCCATCTTGGAAGAGACCATGCAAGGCTGGTCTTAAGAAGGGCCAGGTGACTCGATTGGAGGACATATCCTAAACTACACTACCGCACAAGTACTGCCGGGTCGGCTTAAAGGTTCTGGTACTGTGTTTGCGGTTCATCGAAAACTACTACATCCTGTGGCAGAGGATCGTACGAGTTTGTTTCATTCAAGTCTGTGGCAGAGACTTTTGTTCGTGCTGTGTTCCGGCTGCTAGGTTAGTGAGCGAGACCTATCTGGGTGGGCAGAGATTTAATCCTCTGAGGATACATTCATTCTAAAGATTTAAATTCCTTGATGCTACTCCAAGAAAAGGTATTTGAACTTCCCTGCAACTCTCCTTCTACCTCTTTCCTGCTACTTCTTCCAGTTATCTCCCATTAAAGCATTGGAAAAATACTCAAGTGACTGGTGCCTACATTGTCTGATAGTAAGCTCAACGGGGACCCCTAGACCCGGTATTGGTGAAATTACAGGTAATAAGGTGACGGAAACAGCCCACTTTAAATCAGAAACTCCACCGTGAGTTAGTGCTACACATATATATATATAGTTCACAATATAAAAAGCTACTTTACATTACATGGTGTTGCTCTTCCAACACCCCTTCTCAACGGCATGTGCTTTGTCAAATTATATTCAGCTTCTTCTGGAAATAACTATGACGTTCCTTCAACAAAGGTTTGGTGAGTGCATCGGCAGTCATCTCCTCTGACAGGCAGTATTGAATGTCAATAACACCTTGCTCTTGATTGTCCCTCGGTGGGTGATACTTGACGTTGATATGTTTGGTTCTAGGATTGACCCTTTCTGATTGCATAAGCTTTATACATCCCTGGTTTTCTTCAAAAATGGGAATTGGTTTTCACATGTCTACCTCAATGTCCACAAAAAGTTGACAAATCCATATCGCTTCTTGGCATGCGTGTGCTGCTGCAATGTACTCTGCTTCAGTTGAAGATAGAGCGAAAGTTTCTTTCAACTAGCCCTACTTATGGTTCCTTTCCCATACTGGAAGGTGAATCTACTTGTGGATTTGCGGTCTGTGCAGTCCCCAGCCCAATCAGCATCCATGTATCTTACCAGTTTTGGATTTGATGTTGCTGGTAACCGTAACTTCATCCGAATTGTTCCTTTGAGGTACTGTACGACTCTTTTTACTGCGTTCCAGTTACGCTGTTAGGGAGCTGAGACTTTCCTGCATAGTATGCCCACTGTTGAGGTTATGTCTGTTCTTGTCACCGTAGCAACATATAGCAGCTTACTGATTGCTCTGCGATACATGTCATTGTTGGGTAGTTTTCTGCTTCATTGCTCTTTAGATACTTATTCCATAGGATTTGTCACTTCCTTTGCATCTTGCATATGGAATTGTTCTGGGATATCAGAGATTTTCTGAGAAGATAACTTCTATTTTCTTCTCTCTCTATTTGGATTCCCAGATAGTAGCTAATGTTCCCTAGTTCTTTGATTTAAAAACCTCCTTCTTGTTCAAAACAAGTTATTATGTCATCAACATAGATAAGGATATATATCCATCTGTCTTCTTGATTATTGGAGTAGAGCCAGGGGTCTGCTTTACTTCTTGAGAATCCCTCTCTTGTAAGCATTTCATTCAATTTCTCATTCCACATACTTGAAGACCGTAGATGCTCTTGTGAAGTTTACACACAAGGTTGTCTCCTTGCTCAAACCTTGGTGGTTGCTCCATGTAGAGATCTTCACTAATGTCTCCATATAGGAAAGCAGTTTTAATGTCTAGGTGTTTGACTTGCATGCCTTCCCGGCTGCAACGCTAAGAAGCGCTCTGAAAGTGGAGAGCGAAACGAGAGCGAAAATTTCATCATAATATTTACTGAATTTCTGGGAGTAGCCCTTGGCAACTAGTCTGTTTTTGTATTTGTGGATATTCCCTTCTGCATCTGACTTTATTTGAAAGTCCACTTACTTCCTAAAGTTTTGTGGTTAGGAGGGAGTTTTGTCAGTGTCCAGGTTTTATTTTTTTGAAGTGACTTTAATTCTTCTGCTGCTTTTCTCCATTTATTGGCTTCACGTTTTGGCAGTTTTTCTATATCTTCCCAGGATGATGGTTCAAGTATCCTATGTGTTTTGAAAGTGTATGATAGATTGCGGGGTGGTATCCCCTTTGTAGTCCAAGTGAATCTTCTGACTTCAGGCAGTTCAGCAGGATCTGGTGGGGAACTTGATTTAAGCATTGTGAGTTCCACCTCTTGTTCAGACTCCTGCACAGGTTCGCTTTGATTGACCTTTTCTTCTGGTTTTTGGGCATATTTACTTCAAAGCTTTCAGAGATTGGTGTTTGTGGTGATGGGCTTTTTATCAAAATTAGCACTATGACTTATTGTCACTTTTTCAGTCTTTGAGTGTAGGATTCTGTAACTCTTTGTTTGCCCGCTGTAGCCTACTAGAATGCCCCCAATGGCTCTGTTCTCCAGCTTGGATCACTTCTCACGTGGAATATAGGCATATGCTTTACATCCAAACACTCTAATGTGCCCCATGTTAGGCTTTGATCCATGTCACAGTACTTTTAATGGTTCTTGAGGGTAGACTGTTCTGTAGGTAGGTTGCAGTCATGACTGCTTCTCCACAGTACTTGTGAGGTAGCTTGGCATCCGACAACATGCATCTGGCCATTTCTATAAGAGTGTGATTTTTCCTTTCTGCTACATCGTTTTGTTCAGGAGTGTATGGTGTGGTTGTCTGGTGTACTATTCCTAGTCTCTTCAGATATGAGGCCACTTCTTTCCTTATGTACTCTCCTCCATTGTCAGTGTGTATTATTCCTGGTTTGCATTGGAATTTGTTGCTGGACATGTCAATAAACTCTTGAAGTTTCTCAGATAAGTAGTTGTGTACCTGGAATAATCATCAATGAAAGTCAGTAGATATCTGTTCCCGCCTGATGTGGGAGTTTTCATTGGACCGCACACGTCACTGTGTATGAAATGCAGGGGGTGTGTAGTTTTTCTTTGAGATGCCTGTGGAAAGGGGGGCGTATGTGGCTTTTGCTTCAATACAGCATTAGCATTTCATGAGCATTTTGCAAGACATTATTGTCAAATCTTCTGATAAGCCTCTCTTTATAATGTCCTGTATCATAAGCAATGGCGTCGGCGGGGGGGGCTGATGGTGGCTGAAGCCCCGAGTGGGTCCCCAAAAAGCCCCATGTCTCGGGTGGGCACAGTTCTATTATTAGCCCCGAGGGCACCACCGATGAGCGGGGAGCGATCTGACCCAAGCGTGGTCGAGTGTAATAGCAGGTCCCGCCTTCTGGAGCCTGCAGCGCTGATGGATGTCCCAGTGGTCCAAAGCGGAGACCAAGGGACGTGTGACGTCCATCATAGGCGCTGCAGGCTCCAGAAGGCGAGAATTACAATATGGCCGCCGTGCCACTGTGAGAAGATCCCGACCCCACTCAACGCTCGGGCGGGTGGCTCTCCTCTCCTCATCATGGCTCTGACTGCCTGGAGTCTACTCTACTGTGTGATGGGTGCGCCGCTGAGCTGCAGGAGGACACCTGAAGTCTGGTCAGGTAGGTTATTGTAGGTCAGTGTAGGTCAGTGTAGGTCAGGTAGGTCAGTGTAGGTTAGTGTAGGTCAGGTAGATCAGTGTGTGTCAGCGTAGGTCAGTGTAGGTCAGGTAGGTCAGTGTAGGTCAGTGTGTGGCAGGTAGGTCAGTGTAGGTCAGGTAGGGCATTGTGTGTCAGGTAGGTCAGGTAGGTCATTGTGTGTCAGGTAGGTCAGTGCAGGTTAGTGTATGTCAGGTAGGTTAGTGTATGTCAGGTAGGTCAGCGTATGTCAGTGTATGTCAGGTAGGTCAGTGTCAGGTAGGTCAGTGCGTGTCAAGTAGGTACTACCCCCCTGGTGTTGGGCTCGGACTTCGGGCTGAAGCCCCTGGTTTTTTTGCCACCTAGCAACGCCCCTGGCCATAAGTGAATACATTCGCTGTGTAGGTCATTAGAGACTATATTGGCTTGCTGGTCTGTGGTGATGAGCCTGTATAGGTGATCATCCAGTTTTCCATTTGCGAGGAATTGCTTATTATTGTGAATTGTGCACTCATCACCCTGGAAGTTAACTGTGAGACCGTGGTTTGCAAGACTGAAAAGATAGAAAATGAAAATGATAGAAGGCTGCCTTCTAGTTCTGGAACATACAGCACTTTCTTTACAAGGATACTGTGCTTGAGCCTTACACCACTTGCCATTACACCACTTGTCTTGTGGTGTAATGCAGTTCAGGAAGCCCTGGCCTTTACCTTTGGCAGTGATGCTTTTCCCTTTTGCTAGGAAAACTTTGTCTTTTGCACTGTTATCAATGTTTGTGAAGAAGGTCTTATCGCTAGTCATGTGGCTTGTTGCTCCTGAGTCTATGCACTAGCCATGTGGCTTGCCTCTCTGTGTCACTTTAAAGGTGCCACTCCATGATGTGTCTGCAGTTTCCTTTGTGGTTGCTTTGACTCGCTCTTTTGTGGCTAGCTTTAGCTTTCGCTGCTCGGCTTTCCAGATAGAACAATCCTTTTTTAACTGACCGGTCCTTTTACAGAGAAAACAGGCTCTGCTTTCTTTGTTGTGCTTTGTGCCTTTGTGTTTTTTAAGAGCTTTGTCATCATGGAGCAGCTTACTGTTTAGACTTGAACGCTCATGCAGCTTTTGTAATGGGGTCCACATACCTTTGGCCGTTTTCTCTGTTGTTATGTGGATAAGCTGGTCATCTTCCACTAGCAAGCTTATAATCACTTTTGCCTGCCTATCTTTCCTATCCCATTCCTTTGTCTCTCGTTTGTGGGTCTGTCTGTATTCACCACTTGTCACCAGTCATCCTTGGTGAAGAACACTTTTAGTTTAAACTTCCACAGCTGGTAATTGGCATTGTTCAGCTTTACAATTGCAAACTTCACATCTGAAGCACTTGCCATCTTTCCGTAGCTTGTATACAGTACTCTCTTTCCAGTGCCTGGGTGCTGATGATTTGCTGCTGGGTGCCTGGGACCCATAACCTGTTGTGCAGAGTATTGATATAAGCACTGGAAGCTTCTTGGATGCAGTAATATGGCTTTACTTTCATGGAGAAATATCAGAACATGTCTTTACATGGAGACAGAAACAGGAAGAGAACAACAAACAAGTGCACAGAGAGGAAAGCAAACACTTCCTCTTATTACATTACCATTGAATACACTATATAACACTGCAGTTTCACCAGTTTCACCTGCTGGATAGAAAGGTATAATGCATATATATATATATATATATATATATATATATATATATATATATATATATATATATATATATATATACATATAGATCACAATATAAAAAGCTACTTTACATTACATGCTGTTGCTCTTCCAACACATAAAGTCATCAGACGAATTAAATTAATTAAACTAAACAAGATTACTTTAGGTGCGTATTTGCACAAGGATCTTCTGCTAACTCTGCCAGCAAGAGTCTGCGTTCCAGGCAGAAAGCATGCATATGCCAGTGTGAATGAAGCATTAGAGACAGAGATAGATTTATTTTTTATTTTTTTATATTTATAAGCAAAACTGATTTGGCAGACAGTTACCAAAAAGACTAAGATCACTTGAAACTATTTGATAGCAACAACAATGAAATGTACTTGAATATGTATACTGTGTTTCCATACCCTTAGCCATGCAAAACGCTTCGTGCATATGTGTCCAAATCCCCACGCAGGATCGTCATAGTGTTGGTGGGCCCTCCAAGTCAGGATTTAGTTTTACTACTGACGGCTTGAATAATTGTTTGCTAGACTTCACCTTTCAAGGTCAGGCAACCTGCTGCATTCCTCCTTTATCAGACCTTTCACTAAAAGTAACTGATTTGCTGGTAGATCCAAATAGTGCCAAATGAAACTCCAGACAAACTCTTGTCTAGAGTCGAAAAAGGTTAGAACCTGAGTTAGGTTTTAATTTGCTGTATGTGTCCTCCTTTGGGAGATTTCCCTTAGGCACAATATCTTCCCAAAGCAATGGGAAATTCAATCTTTGATGGTTAATATCCCAAACACTTTACCATAGTAAAATATTTCTCTTTATATCTTGTTTTGGTGACAACTGTCAATCTGTGGACTTTTGCTAACTTACTTACTTAACCTGTCAGGGATTCTAACCCCCCCCCCGATGTAATTGGGGGTTCTGATGAAATGGGGAACACTGATGTGAAAGGGGCTTATGTTGATATAATGCAGGGACTACGATGTGAAGGGGGAACCTCATGTGGAAAGGGGACTTCAGCATGTGGCATCAAAGAGAGGATGACATCATCATGCAGTGCAAATGTCAGTGTCCTCCAGCCCAATAAATACAGTTTAAAACTGGGGTGCCTGAGGAATTTGCATACTTTTAGAGGGTGCTATGACTAAACATTTTGAGAGACACTGGCCTAATACATGTGCTTTTTGCAACAGCCATGTAGACATGCAGGGAAATAGAGTTCCTTGTCCACTCCTTCACCGCCTCCACACTACCCAGAAGTAATGTCAGATGTTGGACTGGATGGACTTGTGCTTTTTTTCAATCAGACTAACTACAACTCCGGGTTGTGACTTGTGAAAAAGAAGTGCTCCAAGTGTCAAGGGGGAAAGGGTTCCCTTCTTCTCTGTCATAGACTGTCCGTGACTTATACGTAGCCAGTGTCAGTGGGGAGAGACAGAAAAATGGGGAGAACTAGCTGGAGGAGATAAAATGAAGGTGTGTTGACTGTATGCCACCTGACTTACTTTTACTGCACCCCTAGATCAGACATGCTATATGTGCAGTTGCATCAACCATCCAGGCTATACAATACCTAAAACTATTTTGAATGGTCAATTTCACATTGATCACTTACTAGCATGTAAGCTCTACATTTGCAGTTTATGGGTATCATCAGAGAATCTTTTTAGGGTGACACAATATATTGATAATGCAAATATTAGTGCATGTTAAATCCTGTTCAGACAGTTTTTTCAAGAGAAAAAGCATCTGCTGAGTATATTTGGAGAATTATGTTATTTTAATGATAACTTGCTTGATCTATTTTTTCCTCTAGTTTGTCGGGGATCCATGTGAAGAGAATCCTTGCATCCATGGAAACTGCAGTGTCCACGGGGATGGTTACTTGTGTATCTGCAAAGATGGGTTTACAGGGATGAACTGTGACTCCCTACTACTGGACACCACGGAAACCACTATCACCGAAATGCCAGAATTTCAGCAGACCACTTTAGAGCCCACAATAGAAGCTCCTCAATCTCCAGCTGTAATGGTACTTCCAACATGGAGACCACGTGTGGGACAAAAGGTGACAACTCTTCAGTGGGATGAAGTACAGGTGAGTGATGGCCATCATAATGCTAGTGTAATTGATTTGACACTAATCTATGAACAATGATTTCATAATTTTAATCACTACATAGTATATTGGGAATTTGTTCGTATTAAGTGATAACATTTTTCTATCATTTACAATGTATGTGATTTTATGTAAATATTAAAGGGCAATGCCACGACTCTGTTTCGCTACTATTCTGTCAGCCTTCCGCAGCAATTTCTATGCTAACTAAATGCATTCTTGGCATAGTTATTTATTTATATTATTAAAGTCCCCTGTTAGGTTTCATATGCAACAGTTTGTGCAGAAAAATTATATTTTAGGAATGAAAATATAAATGTAGTGCTATCTCCAGAGGAACCATGGTTGTTCGAATCCTCTGTTCTCATTGACAATGACCCTCTAGGCAGCACCACACTTTCTGACATACCAAGGCTGAAAGAAGTTATGTTTATTTTGGTGGCATGCCCAGCAAACCAATTAACGGTGACAATGAACCATTGCAAATAGCATATGCAATAATAATAATTTACAAACTGTATATTGTCAAACCTATTTTCACAGGGTACCCAAAATGTGGCTAAAGGGGGGGCAAAGTCTACACCTTACAGGCCCTGGCATATTGGGGAGCACTACATTTAGATTATTTACACTCAGGAGCTAAAAGTCACAGTCCCTCTTTTTCCCCCCACTGGCCACAGTGGTATATCTGCTGGTGGCAAACCATGGGGCCCAAGACAGCATTAGAGCACTCTTGAATATATTTTTTTTAATCCCAAAGAAAGGAGGAGTAATCCTCAAAACAAACCCCTGGGGGTCTCAAATTGGGTACTGTTGTCCCTTAAATTGGAGCATAATAAGGATGGTGGCCAACGGCCTCTCACCACTGTGAAGGTTGGAGTCTCCTCCCTCTCATGGGCATCTGGCACACTGGACTCAATTTCAGGCTGCCTCCTGAGGTTTCTGAGGGCAATGGCAGCAGCTCCGAACATGGATGTAGCATTCCTGGACAAAGCTACAGACCTTCTGAGTGCAGATGTCCTCTCGCACAGCTTGCTCTGTCCCTCTGTTCCAAGGTACAGTCCCCTGGGCACGCTCAGTACCTCTGGCTCAGTGGTCTCTGGCAGGTACAACCATTCAGTCCCGATCTATTGACACAGGGAGCATTGGCACTCAGCAGCAAACTAGAAACTTCCCCTGGCTCTCCATGGGTAAAACTGTTCTGGAGTCTGAGTTTCCCATCCTTTTCCTCCTCCTGCAGCTGCCCAGCTACTAGGACTAGTAGCCCCACACACTCTCCTCTGTACAGCACTTCCTTTTTTGGAGACTACATTTCCCACCAGTCCCTGCAGCTTCCAAAGCTGGGGGGTGGGCTGCTCCTCCTCCGGCTGTGCCTACAGCCAGTCACAGTTCCCCTATTCTCCTCTCCAGGCTGTGGGCAGCCTTCTCCCAGCACTGTTCCTCCTCCAGTTTCTCTACTCCCCAATTTCTCTCCTCCCCAGGCATGGCATGGGTACCTGCGGCTGGGAAGAGAAAGAGACCAGTTCTTGTAGGTGGTCCTGTCACAGCCCGTTGGCTCTGCTGGGATACACAAATTGGATCTTTAGTGCTCTTTTGATAAAAAACAGCCTAGGCAGCTCACAACCTTCCAGATACAACCTAAAATGTATGTCAAGGCATAATAAAAAAAAGAAACATATATTGTACATCTCTGCAATATCTGGCCATTTTATGTGTTCTATCACTCTAAAGACCCTGCAACTGCAGAAAAGTGTGTTGTGGGATGACAACACAATATTTGTGTAGAGTGAGGGATGCTAAACTACTCAGCCAACCCCACTCTTTACAGCATGAAGGCTAATCATTCCGTAGTCCACTATAAGACCTAGAAGGGCCGTTTTAAATAACACAGGAAGTGCGCACAGGACACAATACAACTCAGATCAACAGTTTTTTCTTCTCTTCACATAGTTACATTGGTGAGGTTGAAAAAAGACACAAGTCCATCAAGTCCAACCCATGTGTGTGATTATATGTCGGTATTACATCATATATCCCTGTATGTTGCGGTCGTTCAGGTGCTTATCTAATAGTTTCTTGAAACTATCAATGCCCCCCCGCTGAGACCTCCGCCTGTGGAAGGGAATTCCACATCCTTGCCGCTCTTACAGTAAAGAACCCTCTACGTAGTTTAAGGTTAAACCTCTTTTCTTCTAATTTTAATGAGTGGCCACAAGTCTTGTTAATCTCCCTTCTGCAAAAAAGTTTTATCTCTATTGTGGGGTCACCAGTATGGTATTTGTATATTGAAATCATATCCCCTCTCAAGCGTCTCTTCTCCAGAGAGAATAAGTTCAGTGCTCACAACCTTTTCTCATAACTAATATCCTCCAGACCCTTTATTAGCTTTGTTGCCCTTCTTTGTACTCGCTCCATTTCCAGTACATCCTTCCTGAGGACTGGTGCCAAGAACTGGACAGCATACTCTAGGTGCGGCTGGACCACCTAGATAACGATAAAATTATCGTTTTATCTCTGGAGTTTATCCCCTTTTAATGCATGCCAATATTCTGTTTGCTTTGTTAGCAGCAGCTTGGCAATGCATGCCATTGCTGAGCCTATCATCTACTAGGACCACCAGGTCCTTTTCCATTCTAGATTCCCCCAGAGGTTCTCCCCCCAATGTATAGATTGCATTCATATTTTACATTTTTCTACATTGAACCTCATTTGCCATGTAGTTGCCCACCCCATTAATTTGTTCAGATCTTTTTTGCAAGGTTTCCACATCCTGCGGAGAAGTTATTGCCTTATTTAGCTTAGTATCTCCTACAAATACAGAGATTGAACTGTTTACCCCATCCTCCAGGTCGTTTATGAACAAATTAAATAGGATTGGTCCCAGCACAGAACCCTGGGGGACCCCACTGCCCACCCCTGACCATTCCAAGTACTCCCCATTTATCTCCACCCTCTGAACTCACCCTTGTAGCCAGTTTTCAATCCACGTACTCACCCTATGGTCCATGCCAACAGACCTTATTTTGTACGGTAAATGTTTATGGGGAACTGTGTTAAATGATTTTTCAAAATCCGGATACACCACGTCTATGGGCCCTCCTTTATCTAGATGGCAACTCACCTCCTAATAGATTGGTTTGGCAAGAACAATTCTTCATGAATCCATGCTGATTACTGCTAATGATACCATCCCCTTCAAGAGTTTACATACTATTGATGTTAGGCTAACTGGTCTGTAATTCCCAGGGATGTATTTTGGGCCCTTTTTAAATATTGATGCTACATTGGCTTTTCTCCAATCAGCTGGTACCATTCCAGTCAGTAGACTGTCAGTAAAATTTAGGAACAATGGTCTGGCAATTACTTGACTGAGTTCCCTCAGTACCCTCGGGTGCAAGCCATCTGGTCCCGGTGGTTTACTAATGTTAAATTTCCCAAGCCTAACTTTAATTCTGTCCTCTGTTAACCATGGAGGTGCTTCCTGTGATGTGTCATGAGGATAAACACTGCAGTTTTGGTTACTGAAGCCCCCTGATTCCCTCGTGAAGACTAAGGGGAAGAATAAATTCAATACCTTTGCCACCTCCCCATCCTTTGTAACCAGATGTCCTTCCTCATTCTTTATGGGGCCAATATGGTCTGTCCTCATCTTTTTTACTGTTTACATACTTAAAGAATTTCTTAGAATTTTTTTTGCTCTCCTCCGCTATGTGTCTTTCAGGTTCTATCTTAGCTGTCCTTATTGCACCCTTACATTTCTTGTTGCATTCTTTATAAAGTCTGATTGCTGAAGATGATCCCTCAACCTTGAATACTACCTTGGAGGTCCTTTTCCTTAATTTGGCTCCTAAGTCCCTAAAATCGTTCTTTAGGACACTCCATCTGCCTCTGACTTTGTTATTGGTGCCAACGTGCACCATGACAGCTAGGTTTTCCCCAGCCCCTCCCAGTAATCTGTCCAACAGATCCGTGATGTGCCGAACCCGAGCGCCCGGTAGACGACATGCTGTTCGGCGCTTCAGGTCTTTGCTACAGATTGGCCTCTCTGTCCTTCTAAGAATTGAGTCCCCTACCACCAGAATCTGTCTTTCCTTTCCCTTCGCTTCCCTCCCGCTCTCACTGGAGGAGTTCTCCCCCCGGCAGCTAGGAGAGTCCCTCAGCGCCAGCAGTGCTGGTCCCTGACTGGTTTCACCAATGTCACTCAATGGAGCGTACTTATTGGGATGCTCCAGCCCTGGATCGGCCTCCCTGGCACTTCCCCTCTACCCTTCTTGACTGTCACCCATTTACTCTTTGCTAGTGCCTGCACCTCTTTATCTCCACCCGCCTCTGTGCTGGCCCCTGCCGGCACCTGCCGTGTACGTTCCTGGCTCTCCTTTAGTATGGAGGGACTTCTCAATGCTGACAGTTGCTTCCCCAGATTCAGAAACTGGACTTCCAGGGAAACAATGTGCTTACATTTTGCACAGCAGTATTCACCCTCGATCAGATGATCAAGGAACGCATACATGCCGCAAGATGTACAATGAGTCGTCTCTCCACACCCGCCGGGCATCGTACCTATTAAATTTAATAAGGATTGGGGAATATACCCTGTCCAAATTACCTAATAACTAGCTTCCTGACACTAACATAGATAAAATTATTTCAATGGTTGAAAAAATGAATGGGAAAGAGCCACGAGATGCAGGGTTTTAAAAAAGACCGTTTTCCTGGTAAACTAAGGCTGAGGGCTGTACAGAGTACCTTGATGTCGTAAATCTCCCAAGATTCCTGTGAAAAACATCCCAAAGGGAGCAAACCAGAGAAGGTAATTCTTAAGGTTTACATACACTTTGGGAGATTAGTGTAATTGGGCTCTCATAAAACTTTACATCCCTTGGCTCTGCAGTCAGTACATGTTCTGCTGTAATGTATGCATAATCCAGAACATACGATTTAGAAAATTGTTGGTAGTCATGAACAAAACTGCAGAAAGTTATGTTATTAGGTTCTATGACTGCATTAACAGATCTCTGTACAGTCGCTTCATCTGGCTTCTGTGTTCAAGATGCTGCACAAAGTATTTCTATTCCAGCTTCACAGTTCAAGTATTTAATTTAAATAACCTTAAATTGAAACTGATCGCATGTAACAAAAGACTGTGAGCAGACAGGCTATTATTGCAGAAGGAACATGCAATGTCTATTTTGCAATAAAATTCACCTACCTGCCTGCTCACAGTCAACTGTGGCATGTAAACTCAGCTTAAATCGCCAGCATGGTCCCTGTGTGCTGGGATGAATGACTCCTGCGCATGCGCAGGAGTTACGTCATCCAGCGCCAGCCCGTAGACTAAAGTCTGAAGACCAGCACCTGGCACCAGCAAGGGACCTGGACCATTAGAGAGGGGATACGTTTATTGCCTTTAGTTCTGCTTTAATAAGGTTCTCTTGTTCACCAGTATGTTTGTAGAAAATTAATACAGATACCAGGACAGAAAACTGTACAGAGCTGAGTAATTATAATACAATTATGGTGCCTAGGAAGTCACCTTTATGCTGCTTTTTTCTTACCAATAACACTATTTGAAATCCTTTCTGCTAGATTATTTTTTCAGTAGTGCAACATAAGAAAACAATTGGGTGGAAGCACTGGGAGGGAGCCAAGGGATGCAGACTTTTCAAAAAGATTGTTCCTTAGTAAACTAAGGCTGAAGGCAGGAAAGAAAAGTCAAGTGCTGTAAATCTGTCAACATTCTTTCAAAAATTTATTGAATTGAAATGTGTAGGCTGCTTGTGACCAGTGCTGTAAAATGTATTTTTTTGCACAACCTGTTCTATTCATGGCTATGTTGAAGGGCCAGCCATTTGGATTTGTATTGTTTACTTGACAATCCACTTATATTTTACATTGTGAGTGCTTCCAAGCACTAGCATTATGAGACTTAAAGTTATGACTAAGCTATGACTAAGAACCAGTAAGGGGTATGAAACGCATTGGCTTTATCTGATTCCTCTGTCTCCGTTTGCTGTGTGGACTGTCTTTTATTCAATAAAGGTATTACATTGGAGTGCGGCTGTCCGGACTTTTTTCGTTTGCATAAGAGGCTTAAAGTGTTTTTCCACTTTTGCAGCCAAAATGGGATAACACCTACTTTATATTTGTTACATGTTCCCATTAACATAGCATAACTTTAAAAATTGCTGCTTACCTTTTAAGTGCTTTTTACTTGCTTAACCACTTCCCATCTGCACCATAGCAGTTTTACTACCACAGGATGACTCTCCTGTGCAGAATCACGTATACTGTATAAACGTGATCCTGCACTTCCACCTGGGGGCGTGCACGCCCGCCCTGCCGACAGGCCGCTTCTGCCGTGAACATTTGCAGCAGAAGCCGATCTACTGGTGGGGGGCACTCCATGACCTCTGGCACCCACCAATCACTGGTAATACACAAAGAACTGAGACATGCCTATGTGAACAAGGCATATCTCAGTTCTAACGGGGTGGGGGGAGGAATGGATTCTGTGTTACTGCAAAGCAGAGACTAGAATCCATTACTTCCCCTAGTGAAAGCACCACACAAAAACACTGGATAGGCACACAGTTAACCCTTTGATTGCCCTAGATGTTTAACCCCTTCCCACACAGTGTCATTAGTACAGTGACAGTGCATATTTTTAGCACTGATCACAGTATTAGTGTCACTGGTACCTGCAAAGTGTCAGAAGTGTCAGTTAGTGTCTGATTGTCTACTGCAATATCGCAGTCCCGCTATAAGTCACTGATCGTCGCCATTACTAGTATAAAAACATACAGTGGGGAAGGAAAGTATTTAGACCCCCTTAAATTTCTCACTCTTTGTTATATTGCAGCCATTTGCTAAAATCATTTAAGTTAATTTTTTTCCTCATTAATGTACACACAGCATCCCATATTTACAGAAAAACACTGAATTGTTGACATTTTTGCAGATTTATTAAAAAAGAAAAACTGAAATATCACATGGTCCTAAATATTCAGACCCTTTGCTTAGTATTTAGTAGAAGCACCCTTTTGATCCAATACAGCCATGAGTCTTTTTGAGAAAGATACCATAAAGCCCCCACTGGTGGAGGGCTGCAGTGATTTGACTTTGACTTTCTACAACTTTCTCCCATCTCTCGACTGCATCTCTGGAGCTCAGCCACAGTGATCTTTGGGTTCTTCTTTACCTCTCTCACCAAGGCTCTTCTCCCCACAATAGCTCAGTTTGGCCGGACGGCCAGCTCTAGGAAGGGTTCTGGTCGTCCCAAACGTCTTCCATTTAAGGATTATGGAGGCCACTGTGCTCTTAGGAACCTTAAGTGCAGCAGAAATTTTTTTGTAATCTTGGCCAGATCTGTGCCTTGCCACAATTCTGTCTTTGAGCCCTTCAGGCAGTTCCTTTGACCTCATAATTCTCATTTGCTCTGACATGCACTGTGAGCTGTAAGGTCTTATATAGACAGGTGTGTGGCTTTCCTAATCAAGTCCAATCAGTATAATTAAACACAGCTGGACTCAAATAAAGGTGTAGAACCATCTCAAGGATGATCAGAAGAAATGGACAGCACCTGAGTTAAATATATGAGTGTCACAGCAAAGGGTCTGAATACTTAGGACCATGTGATATTTCAGTTTTTCTTTTTTAATAAATCTGCAAAAATGTCAACAATTCCGTGTTTTTCTGTCAATATGGGGTGCTGTGTGTACATTAATGAGGAAAAAAATTAACTTAAACGATTTTAGCAAATGGTTGCAATATAACAAAGGGTGAAAAATGTAAGGGGGTCTGAATACTTTCCGTCCACACTGTAAATATATCCCATATTTTGTAGACGCTATATCGTTCGTGTAAACCAATCAATATACGCTTATTGGGATTTTTATACCAAAAACATGTAGCAGAATACATATTGGCCTAAATTGATAAAGAAATTACATTTTTAAAATTTGTTTATTGGATATGTTTTATAGCAGAAAGTAAAAAAAAATGTTTTTTCAAAATTGTGGATCTTTTTTTGTTTATAACGCACAAAATAAAAGCGCAGTGGTGATCAAATACCACAAAAAAAAAGACATACATTTTATTTGTGTACAGTGTCGCACGACCGTGCAATTGTCAAACTAACACAGTGCCGTATCGCAAAAAATTGGCCTGGTCATGAATGGGGGTAAATCTTCCAGAGGTCAAGTGGTTAAAAAACATATCAAGCTCTCTCTGCTTTGTAGTGTTTAAAAGAGGGCAATGAAGAAATGTTTAACATAATTAACCCTGTCTGTCCTGTGATGGCAGCTCTTCATTATCAGTTGTAAAATAGATTTGAGCACTGTCTGTCCTAACAAAGGGGTAAACATTTAAAAGCTGGCCCCTGTATTGTATGTTAATGAGGGATAACTCAGAGAGTACCCAGTGTGTGAGACTGTCCAGAATCGCTTAAGCCTAGTACAACAATGGGATTATCGGACAAATGATCGTTTGTTTTTTTGTTTTTTTTTGCATGCTAGTCTCCATATCGAAAACGAATAGGTTACTAAAGTACGAAAAATTCTCGTACAACAGAATAAAAATTCGGAAGACGTGTAATATGTTGTAGTGTATTCATATTGTATTTTCAGACGAAAACTGTACTGATTAAACGTTGATTTTCCTGTTTATCCCTTCGGATAATTTTGGATGAAAGCTATGTACTAGCGATCCGATTATTGTACAATCGATTCGAAAGCGGTATTTTTTTGTACGATATTCTGATCATGTGTACTAGGCTTTACAGTCAGCCATAAGGCCTTCTCCTTAGAAGCATCTAAACAGTAAGAAATATTTTATATACATGTTTTAGGTATGCTGCCTGAATATGAACACATAATAAACAATTTAGTGGGATTTTCTTAAATTTGACTGCAAAGTGGAAGTACACTTACAAGTTGAAGCCTGGGATAAGCAAATATTGTCTAAATACAAGAGACATGTGTATTTTTACTTGACTCTTGGTGTGGTTTGTGTATTTTTTTCCAGATCTCTGCAGCAATCCGGCGTGAAACTTTACCCCTGTGTAAGAGTTTCCTATAACAGACTGGTCACTGTTGCTCTCTCTCCTTGTGCTGTGTGCCTGGTCTTGTCTCCGCCCCCTCCTATAGTTTTCTACGGCCAGCCTGTAGTAGGGCAGCCTGTAGGAGTGGAGCCTGCTGGGTACCTTCCACAGCTCCGGTATCTGCACAAGCTATGTATAGCACAGTGATGTCACTGCTACTTTATATGGTAATCAGGGCCGTCTTTAACACAGGGCAAAAGGGGCAGCTGCCCCGGACCCAGTCATTGTTGCGGGGACCAAAGCAGCTGCCCCTTGAGTCCACAAATAGTTGATAAGTGGATTTGGGAGGGCCCAAGAAAATGTTTGCCCGGGGTCCAATCAATATTAAAAATGGCTTTCATGGTAATACCTGGGCTTTCAAAGGCAGTTGGGACACACAAAGTAGATTTATATCTGTTGTAGCTATTGAAGACTATTTAAATTCAAACTTTTCCTGCCTCAAGTTCAACTTTATGAGATAATCAGTTGCCTTCCTTGCTTCACAAAAACCTATCCCCTCGTACAACAGGATCATCATATGGTGCACACAGTAGCTCAGTGGATTGATTCATGTGTTTGCGTTTGTTGAATAAAAGATTTACACTATGGGGAGGTGATTTGTCTTCCTTTGTTTGAGCTGTTCCTTGCTGAAAGGTTTGTTGCCCGTATTATTTTCAAAGGGAGCTGAGGAGGATCAGAGCTACATTGTCTAATAAGGCACAAAATCCTTTCAGTAAAATAATATATATAACTAAGGTGAGGGCTTTCTCCAGCTGTTAGGACAATTTGGTTCAAGGAAGCATGTTTTTATGATGGGGGATCGCAAAGATTTCTGAGGACTTATTTACTGATCTGCAATTACAGGGAAGAAAAGCCATGGACTGAATAATCTTGTTCACTTTATGGATTTTTTAAAATTTATTGTTTTGTACTATTTTGATAGCGTGGTTTGAACAATCGTTTGGTAATTGCTTATGTTTTATGTTATTATAGGAATTTTTGTTTTGTATTTTATTTCACACTGATTTACTGTAGCAGCGTCAGCTTATTTAAATTATTTTCTTTTGTTAGCACAGAAACACATTATATATATTTTCTTTAGAATTACCCTGTTATTCGAAAAAAAATTCAATATGAATTGATTATAACACACCTCAAATTGAAATGTAATTAAAGAATAATTAGGGAACTAATTAACCTTGGAGACTTAATCTCCTAATTATGTGTGTAAGTGGTGCAGGGAAAATCACCAATATTTCTTTGGGGACCTGTTTATGATTTATTGTAATCACTTCAAATTACACTGTTTAATGCTACCTAAAAGATTAACTATGGAAAAAGTTTTCCTGTACCAATAGAAATGTAGTCCAGGAGGGCACTTATGTCACATGGCTGTGTTCTTTCACAATATAGAAGCTATAGGTTATAAAAGGCTTCCCCTAAACTATGAACTGGTGATAGGATCCATTAGACTAGTGGCGGTCCGTCCGTTAGGGCCGCTCCCTCTATCCACAGCCGCCACATCCTAATTAATGCTCTATGATCCACATGCCGCGACCCCCTATTGATACATCTGGCCCCTTTCAGGATGTCGGGCGCATGAATTACAGTGGCGGGGGTGTTTTTTTAAGCACCTAATTAGAGCCAGAGGCTCTAATAGGCTTCAAAATAGGGTGGGCTCGAGTCGCAGAGCATTGCGCCATGAGCCCACCCAGGTGTTACAACGGTGAATGAATATTCGCCGTTGCAACACTGATCCTCCTCCCGGAAAATCGGGAAGCTGGTCTTATACCCATCAGGAAAGGGCAGGCAATCCTATTGGACGCCTAGGAGGAGGGGAGGAGACGCATGGCGGAAGCGAGGAGGAGGAGACACAGGAGCCGCTGCCCGATGCCCGCCGCAGCTTGATGTCCGCTGACGCACGATCCCTGCCACTGCCCGATGTGCCCATTGCTGCCCCGATCCCCACCACTGCTCGATGTGTCTGCCACTACCCGATCCCCAATTCCCAACGCTGCCAATGTGCCCGCTGCTGGCCCAATCCCTGCCACTGCCTGATGTGGCCGCCGCCTACATGTGGTAAGTATCGGCAGACCAGCAGACGAGGGGGGGTTTGAGGTGCCGCGCAGGGGGGGGTGGTTGTTTCCCAACCTCCCTCCAAACAAAACACCACCAGCCACCACTGTATTAGATACCATACTAGTTAAATTAAGCTCAATATTCTGCCACCTTTTTAGGACATAGAAAGTGGCGTTCCATTATCTGTACTCTTCGGCCTCCGTATGGGGAAGACGCGGATCAGTCCAGTTTACTTTTTCTTTAAGGACCACTATTATAAAAAAAAACAAAAAACATTTTATTCTGATGACTGTGTTTGTGCACAACACTTGTAAATATAATAATATTTGAATCACAGATTTTTTTTTATTTTTACTTGCTTTATATGTTTTTTTCTGCCCCTTAACATGCAGACCAAGCTGTCGTGCCTCTCCAAAAGTGAAAGGGGTTGGAACAAATTATACCTATGCCGGAGAATCTTAAACAGTTTTTTTTTTTTTTTAATAGAGAATTTCAACCATGTGAATATAAGCTACAATATAAGCTTAAAATATAAGCTAAGAATATAAACTTCCCTGATTTTTGTTTGTTCAAGTCTTGATAATTTTGCTTAACTGCTTGGATTGCATTTAGATGCCAATAAAATATAAATAAAAACAGATTGAAAATGCTTTTTTTCAATGTAATAATTGCATACAGTTGTATTAATACATCATTGTGTCCCCTTTACAGTTTGCAGACGTCCCTTCCACCTGTCAAATAATGCTTGGCTTAATTACTTGTAGGAAATAATGCTGTTAAATTGCTATGCTATACAGTAAGTGACCTGAAAAGAGCGAAACAGAATTGTATTCATCTTCAGAAAAATTGTTCTACTGTATTGCAGCATTATACCCTAATGGATCTATTATGAGACCTTCCATGGAATGTCATTTTCTGCTTTTGTAACATACTAATATTCTGATAAACTGTGTGTTCCTTCCTTGTATCAAAATAGAATATAAGCTTTTCCACTTTTGTTATATTCACATAGAGTATGTTTTTTTGTATGTTTTTTCATTGTCTTTATCCTGGGTTTGTACTCAAATTGAAGAAAGAAATTCACGTACCGTATATTTCAACCTCTTCTACTATCTTAAATTGCAAGCTATATCAAATAGTCCAGTCATTTCTTATTCCTTAATCAGTTATAACTACTTGCCAATTTTAAGTTTCCAAGTAACGTGTGTCACTCCCTCTCACGTCCTCCTATAATAAATACTTTCACTTACTACATCCCTGATACACTAAGTACCGGCTCACGCCAGCGTGCTCTGCGAGATCGCATGTGATTGGCACCGCACTGCAGTGCCAATCGCATACGATGTCCATGTGATGCAATTTCAGCCATACACATAGTAAGGCTGATATCTCATCACATTCGGATCAAACTCTCACAGGACCCTTTTTTGGTCCGCACCCATGCGATCCGATTCATGTCCGAACTGTCAGTTCGCAGTGCGATATGCAAGCTGATTTGGGAGTGCCATTAACATTGTATTGACACTCCCAGCAGTTCGCATATGGCAATGTGAACTGCTGTGCAAGTCGGGTGCGATGCGGGAACCCGCAGTGGATTCGCAGGGTTCCGGCATTGCATTAGCTTGAACCGGGCCTAACAGATTATATGTATAGCGCTACACCCGAAGGAGACGCTTGGTAATTTTGAGTTCTCTATTCTGCGCCTCGACTCCATGATCAACCTCAGCCCCTCTGGCATACCCAGTTGAATGAAAGTCACTGCAAGCACGGTATAAGGACATGAGTAGAGATACCTTTAACCTGGCTGTTAGTTACTACCAGAAAGTAGACGGGCCGTTTAGTGGTAGATGAGCTCAATATAT